>NW_010103407.1:0-58934 GCF_000699245.1 Pterocles gutturalis | reverse complement strand
CGGTCCCACCCTCTTTCTGCAGGTCTCCCAGTGCCCCTGCCAGGGCGTGTTTCCTGCAGCCAAAGCAGTGGTCCAAGTGGAAAGGCTCTCTCTTGTTAGGGGACAGGGAGAAAGAGGATGCACCCTGGGGACAGAGTCCAAAGTTCCCACAGAACTCCGTCTTTGCCTTTTTTCCTTAACTTCAGCTTTTTCACGCCAACTTTTTTCTTCACACATTGTCTCCATAAAAGGTGCTGGTTGGCACTCTCTTTTAGAACCCAGCCTCTAAAACACGGGACAAACTGCAAGCAGCAGACCAGACCCAAATATTTCAGCCCATGGGGTTGCAGATGTGTCCTGCACCCTTCTCACTCTTCCTGCCATGCTAGAGAGCAGCTTGGCTTTGCCGTCTGCAACAGAAACGTCAGCTGCATAGCCACTGCTTTGAGTGAGGAGCTGTCTGCAGAAACCCAGGAAAGAGGGAAACTCCAGGAAGCAGAGCAGACCAGTGGTCCAAGTGGAAAGGCTCTCTCTTGTTAGGGGACAGGGAGAAAGAGGATGCACCCTGGGGACAGTGTCCCCAGATATAGTTTCTCTTACTCCAACTTTTTAATGCGAATATTTTTCTTCATGTCATGTCCAGGCAGAAGTTGGTTTTGGCACTCTCATGGAAAGCTAGAGAGGAGTTTGGCTTTACCATCTGCCATAGAAACATCAGCTGCATAGCTGCTGCCTTGAGTGAGAAGCTGTCTGCAGAACCCCAGCATCTCAAGGATGGGGAAGGGGAAAACTCCAAGCAGCAGAGCAGACCAGAATAGTGCAGCCCAGGGAGCTGCAGAGGCATCCTTCCCCCTTCCCACTCTTCCTGGAATGCTTTAGACAGGTGGCAGAGAGAAAAAAGCTGTCCTGCCTGCTGGAGCCAGACCTCTTGTCTTTTTGACTCCAAATCTATGAAGCAGAATAAGGAGAAGCTAAAAGCTGATGCCCAAGCTGTTGTGTGAGCCTGCCTTGACTTTTTGTGGAAAGAAAAGAAAAGGAGAAGGGATGGAGGGAAGGAGGGAAAGGAGGAAGGGAGGAAGGGAGGAAGAAAAGAAGGAAGGAAGGAAGGAAGGAAGGAAGGAAAATAAAGAAAGAAAGAGCAAGCAAGCTGAATCCTGGAGATCTAGTCTGGGAACATCACTAGTCAGCCTTGACATATGATAGAGTAGTAAAAGCTTGTCTGCAAGAGCTAGCCAGAGATGCTGAGACCACCCACTCAAACACAACACACCCTCAACTCAATTTATATTAAAAAATTTCTGAGATCACATTATAGTTAGCAGTGTAAAAAGTTATTCATGCTGTCCTAAAGCAGACATGTTTAGGACACCTTTAGACTTACCTGACTGCATTGACTAGGACCTCAGTTCAATTTCCTACACACAGGCAACTCAATGCCCTTTAAGCTGCTGTAATGAAAGTAGCACCTAGAGCCTAGCAGATATGACACAGGACATAGAGACAGTCCTGCCCTTCTGAGGCGACAGCTGGAGGCCAGCAGACATACCTAAAGAATCTCAGATCATACCCAAATGATGTCTGGGGCAGGCTACTGCATCAAGCCCTTGATATCCACTCATCGTAATGGCTGTGTGGACACACACAGAAAACATGGACACCCAAGTTAGAGTGAGCTGAATCCCACCCCACTTTGAGTTTCCTCCTCTACCAAGGAGGTTTGTATGCTGTATGCCCATAGTGGAGACCTAGTGGGAGCATTCTCCATCCTTTTTTTGTAGCTTGTGAAATTAAGAGAAAATGTTGGGGCTAAAGGACTCTTTTTTTACCCCCTTCTTGTTCTAACCATTTCAATTTAGCAAGCTCTAGGAAACACAATGTAAAGTACTTATTTAAACAATTTTTTGGCATTGTAAAAAAGTATGTGTCTCATATTTGTTAACTGCCATTTCTAAATAATACAAGACATCTGTTGAAGTGGAGAGACATTTTAAAATTGGTTATCAAGCAGTAAATACACAGCTCCACCTGTTACTCCTGCTTTCCCTTTAGTAGCAGAGTGAGTTTCACAGGTAGTGTCTGGTAAATTAACATACTGAAAGCAACAGGTTGTGCCTGTAGCAAATGCCTGAGTGCAGCTAGTTCATTGTGCAGTACCAGTTTACCACTGGATTAATTTAAAAAGCACCAAGCAAATGATAGATCTTTGTAAGCTATCAAGAGGTCCTCCCGCAAGACTAGCTGGTCTGTGAACAGAAGCCATTTCCCTTTGTCACCGTTAGTCTTTGTTGTCATCTACCTTGCTTTCTTATAAAAGGTCTCTTCTTACAGCTTTATCTGCCTCTCTTTTGTCGCTTACTTTGGGCCTTCACTCTCCCCATGAGCTTTGGATTGATTATCCACCCTTCCTACAGCAAAGACAGAAGAGAGAAAGGCAGTAGCTAACCCTGACAGTGTCTCATTTTTCTGCCCTGTTCTTAGGCCTTGACTAAAGAAAATATTAACATAAGCAATGAAGAACATTCTTAATTTAAGCACAAATCCCACAGAAGTCAAATGCATGAGAGATTTGGCTACAGTCCCTGAACTGGATTAAATGTTGGGATGTCGTTGTGTTCTTTACTGTATTTTCCTCCTTTCTGTTGCTCCATTTATCGGCTGTGACTGGAGGAACAGCTCAATAGTTTTCTTTCATGAAGACTGTGCATGCAGAACTCATATTTTCCCTATATTTTTTGAGTGGAAGGTTAATTTTTCAGGTCTTGCTAAAAGCAAAATTGTTCCTGTGCAAGTTTCCCCCAGTGCAGACTTCGGCTCACTGCCTAAGGTAATAGAGGTAATAGAAAATTAAAATTCTGTAGAAATCAAATGGACAGGATGAGAAATAATGAGGATAAGCAAATTGTATCCCTGATGGGAAATAAATCTTAAAAATATGAAATACAGACTATTTGGGTAATTGACTTAGATTAAGTAGTATTACTCACCATTTCATGGGAAATATACATTATAGAAGAACAGAAAATACTGCAAATGCTGAAGTAACATTTTCTTGTTTCCCTAAGACAGTCTTCCAGCACTTTGATTGGAGCCTGTTGTATTAGATTGTCAGGTTTATTACCATTTTGAAGATACACCAAAACCTTTTAAAGAGAATTTTAATAGGCCAAGTTGGTGTCATCATTTCTCTACACGGACTCTGAGCTTGGCCTCATATTCTAAATCAAAAAGCTCTTACAGCAGTGGGAAAGAAAATCCAAGCTACTGTGTTTCTCTTCTCAGTGAAAATTTAAGCATTTCTTCTTAAGGAGTTCAGGTAGCACATCACAACCAAACACTGACATCTTGCAAGCCTGGACCATAGAATGTAAACTTCTTTAAATTCCACCACAGCAATTGATCCACTGAGGAATTTGTTGCATGTTGTCATTATTTAAGGCCACCTGGCAATGAGCACCATGCAGCCACTCACTCTCTCCTCCCCTCTGGTGGGATGGGGAGGAGTATCATGAGTACAAAAGGTAAAAAACCTTGGGGGTTGAGACAAGGACAGGGAGGGTTTACTCACCATGTATGGTCACAGGCAGACTCCACTTGGGAAAAAACACACACACAAAAAAATTAATTTGTTAGCAATCAAAACCAGAGAAAAATAATGAGAAAAGAACTGCATCTTTAAAAGGCCCCTTTCCCCCACCCCTCCCTTATTCCCTCAAAGGCTCAAAGGCTTTGTTCCCGGTTTGTCTACCCTCTCTCCTGTGGTGCTGCAGGGGGCAATGAATGGGGGTTGAAGTCAGTCCATCTCATGTTGTCTTTCCACTCCCTCCTCCTCACGGGAGGGCTCCTCACAGTCTTTCCTGCTCCAGCGTGGGGTCCCTCCCACAGGAGAATCCTTCAGGAGCTATGCCAACTTGAGTCCTTCCCATGGGCTGCAGTTCTTCACTAAACTGCTCCAGTGTGGGTCCCTTCCATGGAATCACAGCCTCCTTTGGGTGCAGCCGCCTCCTCCAGTGTGGGATACTCCATGGGCTACAGGGTGATATCTGCTCCACCATTAAATCTCCATGAGCTATGGGCAAGCTCTGCTCAGGTTCCATGGGCTGCACAGGGACAACGCGCTTCACCATGCTCTTCACCACAGGCTGCAGGGGAATCTCTGCTCCCATGCCCCTCCTCGCTCTCCTTTCTTCACTGACCTTCATGTCTGTTTAGTTGTTTCTCTGGTACCCCATTCCTCTCTCTGCTGCAGGTTCTTCCACTGTCTCCTAAAAAGCTCCTGGCTTTCGGGTGGGGACAGTGCAGGGTCAGCTGTGCCACAGCTGCAGTAGAGGCTGGGGCTTCAGCAGAGGATTGGGTTGTGGAGGTGGCTGGGTGGGCAGCCATGGACATACAGACCATCCAGGCTGGACCACTCCTCCCTGCCCTGTGCCCCCTCTAAATATGTCATTCGCAGAGGTGCTGATCAGCTCGGCCTTGGCCAGAGGTGGGTCCAGCCTGGAGCTGGGGAAACTTCCAGCATCTTCTTACAGAAGCCATCACTGTAACCCCTCCTCCACTACCAAAAACCCACCACACAAAACTACAACACATGGGTGAGTGGATTGACCTTGTCTGGCTGCCAGATGCCCACCCAGCTGCTCCTCAGTAGGACAAGGGGGCAGGGGGATGCCCTTCCTCAGCAGGACAAGGGGGGAAAATAGGATGAGAAAGCTTGTGGGTCAAGCAAAGACAGAGAGGTCACATAGGGATTACTGTCATGGGCAAAGCAGGCTCAACTTGGGAAAAATTAATTTAATTTATTGCCAATTAAAATAGATTTGGGTAGTGAGAAACAAAGATGGATTAATATAAGACCTTTCCTCCCTGCCTTCCCAGGCTCAGCGTCAGTCCCTCACTCCAGGCTCCTCTGCCTCCCTCTATGCAGTGCAGGGGGTGGGGAGCAGGGGCTATGGTCAGTCCGTAACAGCTCCTCTTTGCTGCTCCTTCCTCTGCACACTTTTCCCCTGCTTCAGAGTGGGTCCCCTCCAGGGGCGGCAGTCCTTCAAGTCTAAACCTGCTTCAGCATGGGCTCTCCATGGGCTGCAGTGTGGGTATCTGCTCCAGCACAGCCCTCTCCAGGAGCTGCAGGGAAGCACCCACTCCAGAGTGGTCTCCTCCCAGGGCTGCAGGGGAACCTCCGCTCCACCATGGAGCACTTCCTGCCCCCCTCCTTCCCTCACCTTGGTGTCTGCAGGACTGTTCCTCACAGGTTTTTTTTGACTCACTCCTCACTCAGACAGTTTTTTGCCCTTTCTTAAATCTCTTTTCCCTGAAGTGACACCACCACAGTCTTGTCTGCGGGGCTCAGCCATGCCCTGCGGTGGGTGGGTTGGAGCTGGCTGGAACCGGCTGTGTCCGGCACCCTGGCCTCTCCTCTCCTCACAGAGGCCGCCCTGCAGCCCCCGCTGCCTGCGCCTGGGCACCTGCACCCAGTGCAGTGTCCATTCAAAAAGACTGTAGTCTCATTAAAAACTTTCATCACGCTGGGGAGAGGACAAATGCTCATTATTGCCCGTGAAGAGCACCTGTCTTTTTGTTAAGTAGAAGCTCATCTCATACCTTTCCACCTCTTACTGCTACTTGTATTTGTTTTCAACTGTCCTACTTTTTTACTCAGATAAAAACACAAATGTCAGTCCTAACTTCTGTATCAAGTGTTAACGATGCTCCTGTGCAAAAAGAGACACTCCCAAAACCCCAACCAAGGAACTGACCAAGCTTGCCCACCCCATGCTATTGTGTCAGCTGTGGAGTTCGTTCTTCCCAGAGTGAACCTAGGTAGCCTGTTTAGTCAAATAACTAACTGATGCCTTTTAGAAATCATACTAAGTTTTCTTCTGCTTTAATAACATTCAACACCAGTAAGCTCCTTTGGTTAGTTAAGCATAATCTTTAAACGCATTCTGCTTCACTAATATTTTTATGTCATCTCTTGAGGACATTAGGAAAGCACAGAACTGGATACCAGCTACTTTTTTTGATTGTTAGTTGTACGACTTTATAACGTTCCCGTTCTTGTCTAAGTACCTAAAATTCTGTCCAGTTGGCACAAATCAGCTCCCAGGGGTCTCTTGAAATCTGAGCTTAAACTGGCTTTTTCAAGAAGAAATGAGAGAGCAAAACCGCGAAGAAGTCAGGAAGGGGCAGGGGGGGAGGGAGCCTGGGGGAGATGAGTCTTTTAGACAGCTATTTATACATTTCTATTTCATGGCAATATGTTGAAGCTGCCAAGAAAAAGAAAGTTGACACTGCGGAAGGTGCATAATCATATGAGGAGTACTTGTGCTTTGTAACAGGAGACTAAAATATATTTGAGTACTCTTTGCTGCTAAAAATACCTGGATCTATTACCAAATCTTCTGGGAGAAGAAAAAACAATTCCAATTAGAGATTTATTTATAACAGTCTGATTTCAATAAGAAGACCTCAAATTGCAATGTAAACTTCACTTGTGACAGTAATTTTAGGTTCTGAAAATCCGTACATTAGATGAGACCAGAGGGGCTTTAATTACTTTAGTCATGAAGTTAATTTTGCAGTTATTGAATTACTGTGAAACATTATGGGATATGGCACTATGCATTATAATGTATCTGAGGTACAATATATTGGAAAAAGGCTGAAGAAGTGTCTACTCGGACATTTAATTTCATTTTCAGACTGCACCAGTACCAAAACACTTGGAGTTTGAGAGAGGGAAAAGTTATAGCAGATAAGACAGGTTCTCAGAAATGTAACAACAAGATGCCCTGTTCATTCTCTTAAACAATGACTAAATTTTCAAAAGCTTCCACACAGATAAATTTTGAAGTGGAAAACACTCAGCTCTGAGATGTTCCTGTGCAGCTTAGCATACGCTACTGGATCTCAAGTAATTTTTAAGATCTAGACACTGTCCTGAAAGGGTAGTCTTTCTACAAGTCCTCATGAGAATATGGACTATAAATTAAATGTGTTCTCTGTGACTACTATGCTTATAAACTCAGAGTTCTGAAAGAAGTCATAGAAATTAAGCCACTGTAGTGAGAAACTCTTCTTGCGTGTCTAATATGTTGTACATACAGGCAAGACTGATTGGCTATTTCCCACTTGGAAACGAATATATTGTGAAAATCTAATTTTCCATTGGAATGACGTATCTGTTTTTCACAGAGCAGAAAAATAAATGCACAAGAATTTTCTAATGAAACAGGACTTTTCCCAAAATCCACAAGTTTTTTGTGCATTGTGGCCCTCTTCTGTTCCGTGAGCTGGATTCCCTGACCAAAGTGTGTCACCTTTGCCAGTATCTGTGATAGGATTTCTTGGTAAGAATGTAATTTAGTTTTTGCTCTTGCAGGATCCTTATTAGTGGACAAAGGCTTTGGGAGTAAATGAAACTGAAAGTAGTACTAAGAGAAAGGAACTTTTTTCCTTCCCAATAAGGCTGATGAAAAGTCTCCTGTCAAAAGCAAAACAGTCTCCATTTCAGTCAAATACCTCTTCTCCTGACTTCCTAGCTTCAATTTCCCTTATTTTTGCAGTGCAATATGCTCATCCCTCACAATTCCTTTGGTGAGGTGGTGGGAAGTTGGGATTGTGTGAGTAAGATTTTCCGTCTGCTGCTTCTTGCTTCTTAATCGGTTTCCTTTGCTCTGGGCACCCTCCATGGGATGCAGTGCCTGACAGATGTCCTAGATAACCCACAACTTCAGACCCTGAGGGATGTCCTGAGGGCACCCTGAGGTGCTCACTCTGGTCGATGCTGGAGCTGGCTGGACCCCGCTGTAACCGTCACAGGACAACTCATTTCCTCCTCCGAGCAGGAAACCCTGCAACTTCTCCCTCCCCAGACCTGCCAGTTAGGCCCAGTACTGCCCCCCAGCTGTTTCCAGGTGAAGGTCCACCCGTCCTACTGTAAAGACTGGAGAAGACACCTCCCACACTGACTGGAAAGTAGCAGACATTACTCTGATTTAAAAAAAGGAGGGGAAATGTGGAATCCCTAGGGAATAAAAAAGGATTAATTGTCTATATAGTGTCAGAGTCAGGGTAGATAGGTGAGGTTCATGGGGACAAATGAATAATGCTCTGTCGATTCAGTATTACTACTGTTTTCTATTCTAATACTGGTTTGGAAACATAATAGGATGACCAAAGTGAATACACTTTAGGCTAATATTATTTCTGCAGTTACTGAGGAGATATATATGAAAACTATATTCTTTGGAATTTAGAAGCTTCTGATAAATACAAAAAGACATGCTGTAAGGTAGCTAGTAGGACAGAATAACACGCTAACACAGCCTCAATGGAAGTCCAGACTGCTTTTTCAGAGCCTTTGGCTAGGAAACCAACTCTAATTAAAACTGATGCCTCAGCAGAAACAATACATTTAAAGATGAGAATATCCATGCTGAAAGGAAACATTGTTTTAGAAACAATAAAACAAACCACATCATCAATGCCAACAAAGGATATTTCATCAGTCAGAAAGTAGAATGCAGTAGGCATCTTCAAATGTGCTATAAAAAATCCTAGTGATCTTTAAACTCACTTTAAATTCAGGGATCCTGGAAACTATTCTGGCCCTTTAAGATGATCTGGCAGCGTGATGAAAGATGCCTTGCAGACATGGGAATCTAGGTGCCACACTGAGTAATTCTGAGGCAGCCTAAGGGGCCAAATCAGCTTGTAGCCCCAGGAACAAGATGACAAACTTAATCATACTGAGTCCTCTTGGCTTCCCCTTGCCCTGTCCTACATCTTCTGCCATCCTGTGCTGAGCACCACTCAGACATCTTGGCTAAGATAAAAAAAGTCAGTTAAGACCAGCTAGCATGGCAGAGAGTGGTCACTGTCATATAGGAGTAATTCAGTTATTTAAAAGCATGGAGTTACTGATTTGCTGAGCATTTGTACTGTATTTCATCTCTGAGAAGAGAGTATAATGTGTTTGGATGTTTTCTGTACTCCTAATGCAGGTCACATGTCACCTGGATGACATAATTAATTATTTCTGTACATATGCCTTCCAGCAGTTGAGTACTAACTCTAGGACCACGAACAGAAAAAGTGGCATCCAAACCTTCCATCCTACTCAGTATTTGGTCCGTCCAGATGACATGTGATATTATAGTGCCAACATCCAGTTTCATTAGTTTTTCTATCTCCACAGTAAACTGGAGACCTTTGAAAGTAGAAGATATCACATACACACACATTAGTAAAAAAAAATCAGAGACCATTTGCAAAAAAAAAAAAAATTCATCATTTAGCAGAACAGGCATTGAGTCAATATGAAATTTTACTGTTTTCAAGTACTGGCTCCAAAAGCAGAATGGTAGCAGCTAGCAGGCTGTCTGCCTTCCATGGAAGCAAAGCATCATCAGGTGATCTGCCCAGGATTCACAACCTGACTATTCTTTCTGTTTCTGTTTGGAGAGTACCAGTTTTGATCAATGCCTGTGTATTTCCTGAAAGAGCTCTTCAGGACTGAATAATTTTTTTTTTTTTTTTAATGTGTGAATTTACTTGAATTAAGACAATCTGGGGATCCAGTTTCTAGCCAAGCTATTGCATAGGTACAACCATCATCCTACCACAGCAATTTCAATAAGATTCAAAGAAAAAGCTTACATGTCTTAAAAGAAAGTTGCAAAGTCTTCAGGGTCATATTATCCTATTTCAGTGAAGAAATTTTTAAGACACACCTGAGGGCATGGAAAATAATGTCAGAGGGAGGCAAAGGTGTCCCAGGATAGTGGCTCTGAAAAAGAGCTCGTCCTCTGTATTCCAGTGCTCTGTCTGTCCTTCAGGTCTCTCTGGGAAACATAGTACAATGAATGAATTACTGTACAGGTCATCACACCAAAACACAGTAGGAAAGAGGAGTAGGGGAGGCAACGTTCGTTACAAGCAGCTCAGTGTTTCTTGCAGAGACCTGTCCACTGAAGTTAGCTCTTCACTATAGGCACCATTACAGAAGGTGAAATAACTAACTTGCTTTCTCTCATAACCTCTTGCAGCTATTTTTTTTAACTCAGTCCCTAAGAGTAAATGCAATGACAGCTGCAGGAAAAACAGAATCAGTGAGGTGGAAAGGGAGCATTTCTTGAAGCTGTAATTAAATTATAGCCATTACCAGAGTAAGCAGAAAAAACTGTAAATCATTCTGTCGTACAGATCCAAACACAAAATGTAAGTTTTCTTCCTAATTCATTAGTTTCCACACATTCACATTGCTAATTATAATTACTCCAAAGGAATTATTAATTATAAATTATTTTGCATTAGGCAATTGGAAGACATGAAGCTCCCTTCTGAAATAAAATCTATAATTACATTACAAATACTGCTACAGTTTTGCAGTAATGTAATGTGATTAAATATTACCAAAGATACACAAGAAAACTAATTTAAAATGCTGTTTAGCATGTCTCTTTATTCTGTTAATACTCTGTAATTTGTTACTTCCACAGCAATAATACTTATGGAAGGACTACATTTTTTCTTATACAAATAGGAATTTTTTAATGACAATATGTTTTTAGTACCTTTACAGGTTTTTAGGCTAGTTTGAGAAATTCACTCTGGGAAGGGTTAGAAATAATGAATGAGAACAGCCTGAATAGTGTGCCAAATAAAACAGAGCAAATGCACAAAAAGTCATGTGGAATACATAACAATAAAAAAAAATATATGGTTTAAAAATAACATTTATCTTTCCAAATTAATTGGTGGAAATTGTTTTGAGCACCACTGCTGAGAAGTGGACTCAATATTTCTTCTTGAGGTCTTTTCTTCCTCCCATCACCATGCTCCTACTTTTTCTCCCCAGAAGCAGAGGAGGGATCCTTTTCAGCCCTTTCTTCAAGGAGGGACAAAGGCACACATGTATAAAAAGACTCGGAGTGACAGCCCTCCTATCTTGGTGTGATGAGTGTCCTTGGTTGCCTTAATGTGACCCTGAAGAAAACCTGTCTCTGAATGCTACACACTTCAGGAAAAACTTTGGATCCTCATCTGAATTTTATCACTTGGGCCCATATCTATTTAAAACTATGTTATTATAAAGTGCTCTAGAATAGCTCAAGAGGATAATCCTTGCTTAACAGAAGCATCGCATGATAACTTAATTAGCCTTTTCCATTTGCAGTGCAGGCTGTCTGCATCAATCTACATTGTTAATGATCCCAAAGAGTTCAGAAGGAAGTGTGTTATGAAGAGTAAAAAGCTAAAAAAAACCCAAAAAACCAGGTCTGTGATTTACCAGGAAGACAAACCACAAAGGCAAAGAAATATGAGTAGTACAGTAATCATGCTAACCCCAGACACTATAGGGAGACTACTTGCCCAGTAACTTAATGCCACTTATTTTAGTATATGCCATGATGAAGACTTCAGAATAACATATATAAAGTGTAGTTTTACAAGACCTTGCTCCAAGTCCCTGAGACAACTGGAGCAGGAAGACAGCCCTTCAGGAAAGGTCTGCCTCAGCTACCCTACTTCCAACACCAGAAGCACCTCTTGCTGGTAGGATAGGTCTGTGCTACACTGCAGTTAGAACCCTTATTTTCTGCAAAATATGTGGAAGCAGGTGGCTGTAGGACAACTTTCTCCTTTGCCTGCCACTACACTGTAATACATACAGTCCTGGCCATTGGTAAGTGCTGCAAACAGCATGGGAAGCATGAGAAATCACACTCTTCTGTCAGCAGTAAGGCATATTGTGATTCCAGACATTCATCAAGCAGGGTACAAGGAATTCACATGTACCACCATGGGGAAGATGGCTAAGTACTTTCCTGATTTACAAATGCTGTAGCTGTGCTTATTTCAAAAGGCTTATAAGAACTATAAATCAGTGCATTTTGGTGCTTTGTCAACAGTCAAAGAAGTCAAATTTGAAAGTAAAACAAATAAAAAATTGAACCAGGCTTCTCTGGAGTGAAGCAGTTTGAAAGTAGCTGATGGACAGATGGATGGATGCATGGATGGATGACACAATGTGTCTCCAGCTGGACCCTTCAGAACATAAATTAGACTACAAATAGCACAAAATCAAACTCCCTCCTTAATTTTCTAGTTGTATATGCCCTGAAAATACTGCTTTTCCTAGATTGCTATTTACAGTAGCAGTTGTAGCTGATTGTTACAGCTACAGTTCTTTACAGTTTTGAGTGGTTAAGTTACATTTTTAGAATTAGAAAAAGTAGCATTAAACCAGAACACAGTCCAAAGATGGTTTAGCTTCTCTACAGTGAAATCGAAAATGTTTCTGTCTGTAGAGCCTGAGAGTTATTAAGAAGTTTTCTTTAAACAAATCATATCTTAAATATCTGTTCCTATCTATATGACAAGACTGCCATATTCAAATGCATCTTTAACATCTATTCATAACTTTAAAAAAAAGAAAAAAGTACGTGTAACACTTTAATGAATCTTTCACTTACATGAAAACTCTCAGAGACGGGGTTTGGGGCCATCTCACCCTAAATCCGCTATTAGCTCAAAGGGATTGGTCACCACTGTACCATCTTGATCAAAAACAGCAGTGACGTGCATGGACTAAACTCATTCAGTTGCTCGTATAAGCAATAGGTGGCAATGAGCGTGTTTATGTGAAAAGCAGGGTTCTGTGTACAACAAGACTAAAACATGAACAAAATCGCCTGTGGTAGTAAACAACATTCTATCACACCACAGGTTAACAAGTCACCTTTAACTTAGCAATCTCCTGAGGAGGTAGGGTTTACCACACAGATAGGTAACTGTGCTTAGCTATTCTAAATGTTATTTCGTGTTTTCAGAACCAAAGAGGTATAGACCAAGAACATGAAAATTTCAGTGATGTGAAAGGAAAAATCTCCCTTGAATGACGTACCTAATAAAAGTCACTGAAAAGCCACTGAAAAGACAGAGTGCAATAGAGAGAAAACTTTTTGAACTCGTTGCCCCTGCCCTAAACATGGGTCATCTGCAAGAAAGCAATTTGGTGTTCCACAAGTGAAAACTGAACACAGCTTCTCAGAGAGCTGTAACTTAAACCCAGAACTTCTAAAGCTATGTCAGCTGGGTAGTTCTCACTCTAGAGAGCAGGGAAAATTTGGAGCCAAGCATTTGATATTTCTGCTATAAGGCAGATGTACAGAAACTTCTGTGACTGTATCACCTATCTGGGTTTTTACAAGCTTTTTGTACTATATTTATCAGTGTTTACTTTAACTTGGACTGAACTGAGTGTGATTATCTGATCAGCATCAGGTAATGTCATTGCTATCGGTATGTCAGTCATTAAAACTAAAGTTCTGGCACATGCTAGCAAAGACCAACTATTCCAAGATTCCCTCCAAAACCCAGAATCTGTTACTATTTATTGGCGTTTAGGTTTGGAGGCTGGTAATAATACAGGCCAATTGTGGTAATCATTATTTCTCCCTGTTCCTCCCTTCTCCACTCTCCCCAACACCCGAAATTATTGGTGTGGCAGAACCAGAATGTGGGAATGCGGTAAAACTCCAGAGATTCTTAGGGAGCTTGAGATACCGCAAGGCGTCTTCTTGGTTATCAAGGGAACACAGTTCTGAGGAATCATAAGCATTATGTGGTATGATCTCTTCTTGAAACGAGCTAGTTTAATTTGAAAATCAATTAAATTTAACTCCCAGTGCTCCTATAGAAATTCAGTTTCAGAAGCTCCTTTCTCTGATGGTTTAAACTTCTGTTTAATTCCAATCTGAATTTATTCAAGGCTACTTTATATCTGTTTGCTCTTGTGCCTGTACTGTACTTCATCTTAAGTAGTTCTTTAACCTCCCTGATGTATTTATAGAGAGAAATCACATCCCTTCCTTCTCAATTCAGTCTTGCTTTGCTAGACTAAACACATCTTTTTTAGTCTCCTCTCATAAGATTACTTTCCATTTCTACAGTCATCCTAGTAATCCCTTTACTGGTTTAACTTCTCTTGAAGCTGGGCAGTCAGAACTGTAGAAGGTATTCAAGATGAGGTCTAATTAATGTCTTTTACACAGTAGGAATATTTCTATGTCTTTTGCTGGGAAGATCTCACCTGAATTGTATACCTTTTTCACAGGTGTATCTCAGCCACCCTATGACAACACTCAGATGTTGTACAACCAATCCTCTCCCTTCCCCTCTCTCCTTTCCTGATGATGTGTTCACACCAGTCTCTTCCAATTCCCTCAGCAGCACAGATTGCCTCAGCTGTAGCCTTGCACTTGGAACATATAGAAAAACATCCCATTTCTGATACTTTGGTCTAACTCTTCTTGTACAATACTCTGCTCCTCTTTCATTTTAGTGTTGTCTCCTACTCTTGTAACATGAGCACACACCTTCTTTTGTGTGCCAAGACCAGTAAATGACTATAGTAACTAAGACGAACCTCACAGAACACTGAAAATTTCTTGTCAGTACAGGCTGTTTTGGGTTCTTCTTGAAGCAATTGTTTCATCAATTTCCATATCAACTGCTAAAAAATGGATAAAAATCCATTCTCTTTTTCCAAGTCAGCTCAAATTACCACATCCACTTTTGGTGGACATATGCTTAGCATTTATTTGTTTCGTTAGATGTCTCTTCTTATCCCTTCCTACTTAGGTCAGACTCACAAGCCCACAAATACCCAGATCATTTCACTTTCCTTGAATACAAACCTTTCACTGTCTAGCAATATGATACCCTATGTAGTTTGCTAGCAGTACTTAAAGCCTTTCCTCTGTCTGGTCCTTTCCTTTTTAAGCACTGTTTTCTTTCATGAGAAGCCCCAGAAGAACATAGGCAGTACCCAAATGGTTCAATATCCCCAAACCTACTCCAGAAGTAAGGAAGGCTATTCAGCCTGCAGACACCATAGCTTCCTGGCCTGCTGACCACATCAGATATCCTTCAGTGACTCACAACAGAAGCCTTAAAAAGATTGATTCTCTTCAGCCTTTTCCCAGGCCAGATTACCTAAGGCTTTTTAAAGACTATTCCCAAAACACTTCTATAAAAAACTGTAGCTAAAGAGTCTCCTTGAGGTAAGTCCTAACCTCTCTGGCAGTCACCCTACTTTGCCAGGTCTGCAACCCTTTATCCCAGCTGTTGTGAGTCAGTTGCTGAGCTGCAGCTGGGGAACTAGCTGCTTGCAGTTAACCCCATTGTGCTTGTTTCACAGCAGAGTTTATCTAATTGTAATAGCACATACTTTAAATATACAGACAACTGAGGTCCCACTTCAATTTGGGTTTGGCTTTTGGCATACTCCTGGTATATTATTGGTGTAAATAAAAAATGAAGCTAAAAAAATGATTCACAGAGATAATTCAGGTTGGTATAATCAGACATAAATATTGAAAAATAAACAAAGCAAAATGGTATATGAATAACACGCAGATCTGAAATAGTCCAAGAAAGATTCCTTGGGAGAAGTAGTAGAAACACCGTTATCTGAATTACTTTAACATGAAAAAAGCTGGGAATGTATAGCAGAGAATAATTCCATATGTTGTAGAAAAGTTGTTATCTTGATTCCATAGCTCTGAAAATGACCATCTGATTTAAAGACATGGAAGGGTTACAAAATTTTTCGTTATTACTTGTGCTTGCCCTGAGAGTAAAAGAAAACACTAAAAAAGAGTCATTTTATTTTAAGATTAAAATTCCAGTGCTTTCGTGTCTCATAAGGATCCTTTTACTTTTCTTGCCCTCAATTTCACTTATTTGTGGGGTATTGTCTAACATAAAAACTTATTTCTTCTCTCTGTTGAGTACCACAAGAGTGCCTCAAGGAATTTAGCCAGACAAAGTGAGACAGATGTGTTAAACAGATGGACGCCAAGGAAGTGGCTTGGTTTCTCAAACAATGGATGTGAAGGACTGGAGAGAAAGTGGAACAGAGTCTTGGCTGGGTTGAGCTAGAGGAGGGGAACATTTATCTTGTTGTAAGGGAAAGCAAGAAAATAATATATTCTACTTTGATAAACTCATGCCTTAATTATCAACTTTTCTGACCATTGTAAGTGCATGTTCCTCACACTGGGACACAGCTCAAAGCTGCCTTAAAGATAAGCAGCAAATAAACAGAAGGCTTCTTACTTCAGCCCTTAAATTTAATGGACTAGGTCCAAGTGCACATCCTTACCAGCTGAATGAAGTAGCAACCATAATTTCTAGGGGGTGCCAGAGGCTGCGCTATGTTTCCCTTGTCTGCCACGTGACTGGAGCAAAAGTGCACATACAGGTGAATGACTACACACAGTGTCACATCCACAATATGCCTGACAGTGCCTGCCTCGTAACCTTTTACAATTTGTGAACTCCACAGTACTTGTGTGTAAAGCAAATACCAGTGAAGAAAGAAAGTGGCAAAACCAGGGTTTGAGCAGGGCAAGTCGGACTAGATGACCTCCAGGTGACCTTCCAACATCAGCCATTCTGTGATTTTGTAAAAAGGTGGCTTTATGTCCAACTATGTGAGTGTATGTGATCCACTACATATGCCTTCTTTCTCAAAACAATTGAGAAGTGGGCAAAGAATAAGTTTTGGTTCAATTAATTATCTGGGAGTTGCAGTCTGCATTCAGTGGCAAAATTGTTTAGGTGAGCCACATATAGATGTCATCCAAATCAACATCACTGGATTAAATTACTGCTTTGAAAAGGTGTAAATAATCTCCACTACAGTCCAAAGGAAATAAAAATCTAGTTCTTGACCATTTAACCTCATATTCCCTAATAAGATTTGTTTATAAAAAAATGGTTGCTCAATGTTTTATTGAAAATCAAGTATTTTAAAAGTATGCCTTGTCTGCCACTTAATAATTGATATTTCTCCAAACCACCAGACACTTCTGAAAATTCTAGATGTAGTCATGTATACTTAGAGGTAGCATTATTGTTAATTTTTCTAGGCTTTACAGAACAAGTTCTATACATCTTGAGACATATGTGGCACTAGGTTGTTCCTGAAGTCTACTTCTTATTCTTCATGTGCTGAGCACAAGTTATAGAAGTATGTTAAATTGAGGCAGACTGATTTTTCTTGACAGTAAATCTTTTCAGATAGGTCAGAAAAAGGCTATTACAGTCCGAAAGGGGAAGGCAAGGAGAATATCCTGATTATGTCAAGATTTTCAGAAATAAGATGATGTAATTAATTACATAAAATTAACACCACCTTGCCTTTATTATCTCTCAGAAGTTACATCTTGAGATGTGAAATATTGGAGTTATACCAGGTTGTTACTACAGCTTAATAAAACAAAACAGTCTTAACTTCTGAAAACAGATGCTTTCATTCTCAGATCATGCTAATGCATACAAGTCAAAAGTTATTAATTGCTCTTTAGTGATACCCAGGAATCATTTAGTCACATGATCCTAATATTTGTGTATCTTCAGTTTTTTAAGAAAATAATACTGAACTGCTATCTAGTGACTCATACAAAAGTCTTTTTCTTCCTCCATAGGATAGCAGGGCCATGCATTACTCTAGAGCAAGACAGAATACAGCTCTCAACATCTAGGAAAACAGACATTTCTGACCATTGTCTAAGCAAGAATCATGGGGAAATTAAAGCTGTACATAATTTTTCTCTCTGTCTTTCCTACTCCTCAGACCCATCAGTCACTTAATCAGCACTAACTGTTCCCTTGCGCCTGCACTTCCGCTACATTCAGGTACAGAAAAGACAGGCAGGTTTAAAGCTAAAATGAAAATATAATCTGTGAAGAGAAACTAAAGGAACTGAAGCTCACATACTGCAGTCTCTGCACTGAGTTCCGTTACTTCTTAGGGAGTTATGCACAAGAACTACACAAGCATTAGCAACCTTCCTTTTAATATCCAAGGTATACAGGAGTGTGTATTTCTTTATATAGGTGCCTTAGGGGAGAGAAGCTTTGAACCAGATGAGGTCTCTTCTAGTAATTATGTAGGACAGATATTGGTGACTAATTAACTCAATAACCAAGAGGGGATAAAAAAAAAAGACAAATAAAGAAATGGTATTTTTCAATACTGAAACAGAATAAGCTGGGACATGAGGTTGAATTTGTAAAAGCAGTGACTCCCTGAGAATTATTGAAGAACTCTCACAAGACTTGGTGAGGCAGAGCTTTCCTGGCCTGGCAGGAATTGCCCTTCTCAATTTTGGGGCAGGTAAATAGAAAACCATGTGTATACAGCTTGTATTTTGCAGCTTCCTCTACATGAGTATGTGAGATATTACAATGTTGTAAGCATGATCAGCAGAGTCAATATGAATATCTTGATGTGTTTCACCTCCTGTGTGAACAAAATAAGAACCACAGCTTTCTGCTAAATTATATGAGTTTGTAATTGTTGTTGTGAGAGCCTCAAGTAGATACTAAGGAACCAGGCTAATGCTAAAGTCAGGCATCTCAGGATATAGCTTGTGACTTACATTTGCTGCAGCAGCACCCTTTTCTCTTTCTTTTCTTATAGTCTTTTTTCCTTTACTTCCCCAGGATCATTTCCCTGCCATACCCTCAAATTTCTTCTTTCTTGAAACTTCCTTGAAATCTTCAGCTTAGGTGTCACAGACTCCTCTACTTCCATTTCTGCCCCCTTCCCCTAGTCCATACACTCCTAATCTTGTTCCAGGCTGAAGGGTGAGAAAATCCAGAAGAAACTGCAGACAGCAAGGCTTGTTGCTCCTGCATCAACTGGAATATCCCTTCTCTCATTCCTAGGTCTTTATATACTGTTATAAGCCTGTAATAGGAACAACAACAGGCAAGGACTGTGCAAACAGGACATTGGGATAAGGTCTTCAAACTAAAACAGAGGGAAACTACAAAGTTTTCCTTCATTTTCTGTCTATGGACCTGAGCTGTGGTCTACACTCAGTATGTCCGTGTTCCTGTTAAGATGAAAATTTGATACTAAGGTCTGGCCATAAACCTCATAATTTTTCCAGGTGCCTGAATGGCTTTCGTCAATAGACTTCTGTATGCTCCTAGATTTCTGTAAGCAGTCTTTCTAGACCTGCCAACCCTTGTGACTGAGCTAAAGAGCTCCATCCCGATTTCATGCCTGAAACCACTCAGATTTGAATTTTTCCCCTGATATATATGCTCTAGTTGGATTTCCTATGAAGTAGAGTTTATTTAAATTTGAATAAACCATTTATTTTATAGCATTTTGCCCAGGATTTGCAGCAGATTCTAAAGTGTCAATTAACTTGACAATAAAGGCTTTTCAAAAATAAAATAAAGCTTTATTTAAACAGCCAAATAATAATTTAAATTATAAATGAAGTGGAACTAAGATTATTCCCTGTATTTTCACTAGTGGAAGAACAGCTGAGAATTAATTGGATCAGTTTCTCTTCAAACTGATGGAGGGAGTTCTAAAATATCCTGCCTTAAATCTCCATTAAACAGTTTCAGATGTACCCAGTGGAGCCAGGCACTGTAATTTCTAGCATGCACAAGTTCCACAAGGATTCTGGGACCCACTAAACACTGGAAAAATGTAGACTTTCTTCTTGGAATTACCTTTGCTAATGAGGCTGGCTTTTTTTCCCTGGAGATGGCTAATCAAACTAGCAGGAAAAATGTCTGTGTCTCACTCCTCAGAGATCTCCCCAAACGGTAGGAAAGTGAACAGGTTGTTTCCTGATTGCTAGTCAGTTGGGCAAGAGCCAGCAGCTGGAAACTGCTGCGACTTACAGCACTGAAATAGGGATCATCAAAAGAAAGGAGAAAAATGTTGTCACAGTGAGAGACTGAGCAGAAAAGTGGTTGATTGAGATTTCAAACTTTTCTGGTCACTGAGGACTGCAAAGACCTTCTGTTCTTAATCCAGAAACTAAAGAAGAGGTTTCACAGAGGGTTATATGTATTTTTCTCTCTTTCATATTGAATTGCATGGAATTATTCCAGTGGCACAGCAGTAGTCCTTCATACAGGCTATGTTGCCCTAAGAGACATAGGCTCAGCAAAGGACGTTGGGATGCAATAGATACATTAAGTAGTATTTATGAGTTTACTTAGAACTTCCTTACAGCTACCTGCTGGAGAGATCAGAACTGGGTTTGTTTGTTTGTTTGTCTGTTTGCTCCTCTGTTTGGTTGGTTTTTTTAGGTTGCATTTACACTTCAGGTACTTTGCAAACAGTCCCAACCACGTACATTAAATTACTGTTCCAACATTTTGTGTGAAGCCTATAACTGTTGGGGAATTTGTGAAATTAGAAGACTGTTTAAAGAGAGGGCTATGTATTGTCATGTGAGGGAATTCTGCTCTGCAGTTCTTTACCAGAATACCTCCACAAACATCCATTGCTTCTTTTCCCAGCTCTGTCCTTAAAAATATAATTTGCTATGGAACTACTTGTAGGTCACAAACAGTCATTGATAACCTCATTCAACATTGCAGACTTTGAAATATCTGAGTGTTAATACAATTTCATTTCAAAATGGCACTGCTTTATGGGATCTAACATTTTAACGTACTACTCTTTATTCCCCTGTCCCAACAGCAATGTTCTAGTAGGTCCAACAAAAGCATGAAAGTTATGATCTAGGGCTACAACTCTACCCTTTTCCCACCTTTTCCACCTTTCTACCTTTGCTACATGAAGATATTGCCTCATTTGCACCAAGTTACATAAAATGTTGTAATACTTAGAGATTTTTGTAATAGACAGGCAGGACTGAGAGCTGTTTTACCTTTGGCTTTTAATTTCTCAGCATATTTAGGTTCAGAGATAGAAACCCTGGAGGAACGTTTTCAGTATGCTGTACTGAGAAATTCTTTGAGTGTGCACACAATTATAGCTCATTACAACAGTGGGAGTCATTTGCCTGTCTGCTTTCTCAGTCTTCATGTTGAAATGAGGCTTCACTGTTATTTTTGGATTGATTAAAAAAAGGGGGGATTTATGCCAACCTTATGTATACTTAGAGGTATGCATTCACCTACGGCATTCTCCTATGTACATGCTAAAAAACTAGTGAGAAGAGGACATCAGCATCACATTATACGGTTCCAGCCACCACCTTATGGCTTCAATTGCTGTGTGTCTACAAGGTAATATTTTGTTACATTCACTTATATACATTAAACCACCTTTTAATTTGTTCATGAGTGCCTGATTAAACTGGTAGTTTTTTAATCTCTCTGTGATTAAGCACCAAAAGAACAGTAGGGAATCAATTCAGTTGGCTAAATGCCATTTAGTGCCGTGTGAAATGCTCTAGGATACCTGGGGCTTTCAGATGGGCTGGCCGCCACAACATTGGTTACAGAAATACAGAAGTGCTATTCTGGAATGAGACCTGGATGCCAGATGGCATACCCTAGAGCGTCTCAACTGCTCCTATTTGCCTATGTGTGCATAACTAGGAGGAGAATCCAGTGAACTTTAAGGTAATCATTTAATTTAAGCCCCTACCTAAAACATTCACAGTATAGTCACTGGAGAGAACTAGGTGCCTTAGAAATCTAAATTCAGGCAGAAAGCACTTCAGGTCCTTCAGAGCCTCTAGTTATTGTCTATTAAATAAGCAGTGAATATATGCACTTAAATCTGGATTTTTCTGACCCAAGTTTAACTATGCAAAGACTAACCATCTACAGGACTTTAAAAATTGAATTAACCTCCAGAGTTCGGTAGGTACTGCTATTTGAGATGACTTGGGCTAATCAGGGCAACTGCATGGGCATGGCAGATGAGACACAGGATTTGTGGGAAACCTGCACCCTTTTGGAAAAGCAGCTAGAGACCAGGCCATTGGCAGATCAAATGGCATTAGGTGGTTGTGTTTAGGTTACTGAATCCCTCCCTTCATGTGATGTAGGTCTCTAAGCTCTGATCCGTGGAGATCTAAGACTTCATTCAGGCAGCTAGACAAACATCTATTGCTGTCTGAGGTGCCCCAGGTTACCTAAGACATCCTCATCCTCATGGGGCTGGCCTGCAAGAGACCCTTGCCTTTCTCGAGTGGCCACTGTAGATTAGGAGAGATACCTTACGGAATCAAATGGTTTCTGTTTAATCAAACAAATTGAGCCCTAGATCTTCACTCACTATACCCGGAGCTAAAACTGTGTTGTAGTCATATAAAGTTAGTTGTCTGAACACAGATCTCAGTCTCTCCTCAGGTTTTATCTTTCACTACTATTTCTTGCTCTCTAAGAAGGGGACAGAATAGCTGGAGGAGAAGGCCTTTAAAACTCTTTAAGCCCAATATATAGATTCAAGTTAATTACCTGAATTATACAGGCTGGAACCTTAAATTTGATTTCAAGCTGCAAGACCTCTGCATTTTTACTAGAAATGTTTTCTTCTATATCCATCATGTCGTATTCAAATTTACCATGCTGTACACAGCTGTTACATTACAAAGAAGAACTAGAAACAGTTAGGGAGAGGGAAATCCAGCCTGTTTGCAATTTGCTGCTGCTGCTGCCTACTCAATGCATCAAGGGCCTTTTTGCTCTGCCTCAGGCTCCTATCAATCTAATGGATCTGGAACACTGCAGATGGTCAGGTGTAACTGTTACAGGTGCAAAACACTGCTGAGAGGCATAGATTTCAGTACAATACCAAGGGCAAGCAGCATGCAGGGCACTTATAGTCTTGTGTAGAGTTTAAAAAGGGTAGGAAAATACAGATTTTTTACAGGCACGTGGAAGAGCAGAAACCGTTCTAAATTAATGTAAGACCAAAATTTTTATCAATGCAAAATACAAAATGACAGGGATATTACAGCTGACTATGCTAGGGTTTGTGTTGAATTCTACCACAAGGAAGCTGAACTGTTTTACTGTTAGTTTTAGTTAATCAAAATAGACTTTCTGTTCCTACCAATTCATGTCAGCTTAGATATTGAGCTATCTTATATTCAATAATGTTACTACTTGGATACAAAAGGCTACATATTGTTTATAGACCGTGTCTGTATCTGTCTGTGTCTTGCTATGCATTTATCTATATCTAGCGAGCCTAATTTTGAGGAAGAGCTCATGATGCACTACAGAGAGAATATCTAGCTTTCACTTGCCTTTTTTATGTTACAGATATCCTAAGATGCATGTAGTAGGTAAACAGATAAAATATTCTTTGTTCATAAATAGTAAGTTTGTTGAGTTCATGTGTCAAGAATCATTCATGTCCCAATAATCATTCATGTCCCATTCATGAACCACTCCTATACAATAAGGGAGAATAAAAATATGTGGGACTTTTCTATTACTATAATTTTGCAGCTGCCAGCTGCTTCTCCAGGATTCCTGGACTGCTGGAAAAAAATAGTGCCTAAACAGGTGAGGACAAATTGCACATATGCAATAGGAGCACTGCAGGAGATGTCACAGATGTCATGTTTACGTGCCTGTGCTATGCCATTGATCTGCTGTGACCACTAATCCTGAGATGCCCAACCTCCTGTGTCTATAGACTGATTTGGTGCCCCACATACAAAGCAAGACTCAACAAACATTGATGTAAGGTAATTTTTTTTGTACAGGCACAGAACTGTGTAGGTGAGATTTATCTGTCCAGGACTTTCATGCCTCCTAATCAGCACTGTGCCTACAGCCTCTTTAAGACAGTCAGTTTCTGCATGATGAACATTCCTGCCAAGTCAACATGATGATTGCTCAGAACCTGGTTATTTTATGTCAGTAATGTCAAATCCACAACAGAAAAATAAAAAAAAAAAAAAGTAAACCCGTACTTCTCACTTATACAAATGTGTAGACTTTTCACCATTATCTCTCATGAACCAAAGTACAGTAACACAGAGACACCTCCCTTTATGCAATATCGAGATATTGTGACAGTTTCACTATTTTTTCCAGAACACTAAATGGTTTCAGTCACTTACTGATGCAATTCTGAATCACCTGCTCTTTAGTATTGACTCTGATTCTCTACATACGAAAAAAAAAAAAAAAGTTGCATGACAGTGTATTAACTCCTTTCCTAACAAACATACTTTTCACCCAATATAAGAAAGGTCTTGATTTGACTAAATGGGACAAATGGGCAGCTATAATGAAAATACATAACTACAACATCTGGTGCACTTCAGACATAAACATATCTGTGCCTGAGGCCTCTCTCTTTCCTAGTATTCCAGCGGACTTCTTTGGGGGAGCCCAGGACTTCTATTTGCTCTGCATTTTCAGCTTTTTTTAATTATGCGGGCACGTTAACAGTTGCAACGCTGTTGCCAGATCAGCTACAAAAAGCAAAATACCATCTAAAGTTGTTCACTATACGGGTAACTTATCTGTTGTTTACTCATAGAGAGTGCATTCAGGGCTGAATTCAACCAAACACAATAGTGGATGCTTTAGTGTCCTGTCGTCCCCAGCTACTTCTGCACAAGGAGATGGCTCTTCCATGGGTCCTGTGTCCTACGTACTAATTCTATGCAGAGTCTGAGATACCTTAAAACTTCTCAGATGGGTCTAGACCTCCATGTTTGGGTAACTCACTGAACCTACAGAGTGGTATTCAGCTGCAGATTGCAGACAGCTCCATTTAGGCATCTTGGTGTAGGTATTTACACATGATTTAGTTGTTTAAGTTCCCATGAGAGTCAGCAAATATCTGTAGTTTGTTTCAGTTGCTCAAACATAGCCATCTGGTGCAACATTAGTGTTCAAGACATACTCACAAGGCTGGCAGATAGGACAGTGAAGACTTTGAAGATTTTCTGTCTTTCTGAAGGAGCAGCTGGAAGCCAGGTTTGATAGCTGAGATACAGGTGACTAAATAGAGCATCAAAAGTAACTTTGAGCACCTCAGAGTACCCGAACAAATTTTCAGATGCCACTTTGGAAAAGGGGTAGATCAGTTGTCAGCAGTGTACCAAACCTACTAGCCTCATGCAGACATCTTGGCAATGCTAGGACACCTGCAGGCTATGCAGGATACCCAATGGAATTCAAAATGAAACCTGAAATCTATGCTTAGGCAACTGAATATCTCTCCATTGACTTTGAGGTCTTGACTTAGACGTCTGTTTCATGCATCATCACCTTTATTTAGGCAGCTCAGGAGATGAATCTCATCTAATCTGTGTATCTTGTGTAGTTGCAGTGCATAGGTAACCAGCAACAAGAAAATCAGTAACGAGTCACTAACAAAATGAATTGTTCCAGTCTTCTCTCCTATTGCAGCTCTTTAGTCCACATTTTAGCAATTAGTACTAAAGTGTAACTTTGAAAAGGCTCAATTCACTTGCATATACATCTAGTGCCACTCAAGATGCCCTCAACCAAATTATCCTGCCTATTCTGTCTGCCACATACAACAGTATGGGTCTATTTTAGATCCCATGCCATATCTGCCAACCCTTCCACATGTCTGGATGCTCTAGGACAACTCAGATGGCAATAGATATCTACGAGTGTGCAACTGAATTGAGTCCTATATGATGGAATGATGGAATGATGGAATCGTTAAGGTTGGAAAAGACCTCAAGGATCATCAAGTCCAACCGTCAACCCACCACCACCTAATCTACTAGACCATGTCCTGAAGCAAGCTGAATAGGCATCAAAATCTTTCTGAAAGTCAGATTCTGAAGTTGAATTGGCATGAGCTAGGTAAAGGCTTAGGAGGCAGTGTTATTTATCTGTGGAATACTCTGATGTTTCTATTCTATGCAGAAGAGAATTGGATTGACCTTTTAGATCAGGAATAATATTAGGAGCTATTAACTGGTAAATGAATAGAAAGAGACTCCAGAGAAGAAAAACAAAAATGGGAAGGTGGAGTTTGAGTTAGAGAAATATAAACTGTATAAAAACAGGAAAAATAACACTTAAGTGTGATTGGGAGAAAGAGAACATTTGCTATGTGTTCTGAAGACAATATGATGAACTTTTACATGCCTAAAGTTACTTTTCTTGAATCTTATTCTTCATGACCATTGTTCAACATCTACACTCAAGCTACTCTTTCATAGCAACTGCATGCAAAGCAGTTTCAATCTTTCCTTTGTAAATTTTTACTTTCATGGATCTATGATTCAGTCACAATTTTGTTCCAGGCTGAAAGAAAATGAAAGAAAAGTCTGGGTAAGTATTCCTTGGGGTTTTTGTTGTTGTTGCTGTTGTTGTTGTTTTTGTTAAAATCTAAAATTTAAGAAACTTCTTCTGTCATTTAGAATTGATGGAAGAGATATCGGTTTTAGCAAGATCTTATTGCTCACATATTTAAAATTTGAAAAGTGTTCTGTTCTTTAAAGTGAAAATAATGGTTGATAAGATGGATAACACATTTGTATGCTCTTATAAATATAAATTTATAAACACTAGAAATCACAGATTGTCATTTACCAGCTGCCAGTTTCTTCTGGACAAGTGATGCCCAGGAGGTTATAAACTTTTGAGCCAGGAGATTGGTTTGTAGACATAGTTTATCTCTCCTAAGGAATCTTTAGTTATTCTGCTAGCCTACTGTGTACATAAGGACACCAGTGAGATGGCTGGATCAGAAGAGTTGTGAGAAGAAAATTACTGTTTTGGGGCAGGGTACTCCCAAACTGCTCCAGGATACTATCTTGGTGCTCTATTAAGTCAATATTTTGCTTGTATTTCTGTAACAATTATTGATCAAATTCCCAACCTAAGGTAATTTTCATAATGTTTATTAAGACATTCCCAAGGGCTGGAACACAGAGCTCCTTGGACAGTTGTACCTCCCTGGTCAGAGGAATGGCCCACAACAAGCCTATGTTGCATGTACAGTGTGTGAGGCCAGATGCACACTGCACAGGGAACACAGAATTGGCCAGGGAAGGTATGAGTCAACTATGTGACCATACAGTCTGAAACAGGGCACATCAGGCTGTCCTGCTCTGGTGTGCTTGCCCTCAGCCTGCACCAGCACTGTCTCCCTGCATGCTTGGCAGCATCGCCTGGCCTGTTGGGACTTCTAAAAAGTGCCTTATTTCCCTGAAAAATGACCAACCTATGGCTTCTGGGTGACATTGTGAACTGAAGTCTGCGTTATCCATTGCGCAGAGATTTCCTGTCATCTTCGTAGAGGTATACTGGTTCTTATGCATCCACTAAGACAATAAAACCTTACTCCTGATGCTTTATTTGGAATCTGCTATTCCATATGAATTAGGAAGGATTATGTGAAATTGCAGTTGGTGATTTACATACCTCTGGAAGGGCTTCTTTTGGGGCTGGATACTGCTACTCATGGATGTTAAGTTCTGTCCTGAGCTGGTGATAACGAGTACTTCTGCAGTGATTGGAGAGAAAGGGCTGGGAAACATCTTCCAACTCTCTGAACAACATGCCTGGACTGTACTAATACTCTGTCTCTGCTTTCTTTTTTTCTTCCATACATGCCACGAAGCAAACACCAGATGTTTCAGTCTGCAATGCAGTGCCAGTCCACAAAGCAGAGTGAAATAAAACAAGTAGAAAGTAACACCCTCAGCTTTTATTCTACGTGTATATCAAAGGAAATAAAATTCATATGTCATCTACTCTTCAACCCTGAAACCCAGTGTAACTACCAGAGTATGCTGCTCGTGACTTGGCCACATCCTAGTTTTTTCCATAAGTTGGGTAGATGAACACTCTATCCACTTCAAAATTTTCAGAAACGTCCCCATCTACTTTTCTCATTCTCACAAAATAATTGTGGCATGTACGTGTCACTCAGACATAATTCTGGACCAAAACATTCTCACTGACAACCCCAGTATTAGCTGTCTAGTGTTCTCAGCAAAGTGAGCTGCACAGGTTTTTTTCCATATAGGACTCTTTGCACAGTACTGTAGAGTGGAAAACAGGAGAGCTGAAAATTGTTCCTTGATTTTAAAATCTGCTCTATGATGCCTGAGAAGCACAAAGAAGAGTAAACCAGAAAAATCTGGCTCGAGGCCTTCTATTTATTAAATCACAGATAGATTAAAATGTCCCTACCCCACCCTATGGCTTTGCTCAGGCCAAACTCACATTGAATTCCATTGGTGATTTGTCTTGACTAAGGATTAGAGCCCAATCCTCCAAGGTATTTACATCGCTTGGAAATAGCAGCACCCTCTGTTCTCACTGGATGCTATGTGAAGGGATGGCACTCAGCCATGGGGAGAGATACTCATAACATTGCAGGATTAAACCCTCAGAGCCCAGAATTCTTACCAACACCTGCTAAAAGAGCAGCCACATTCGGTGTTAAAGTTTCTGTTATAGGGTTTCACTTTTTGACATGTGTCCAAAGCAAGCTGCTTGTACAAGAGCATTACCAAAGCCAACATGAAGGTCTTTGTTCCCAGACATTCTTTCAAATCCAGGCAAATTTAGGTGGAGCTTAGACACTGCAGAGACTGGTGCAACAAAGGCTGCTTAACAGCCTTGATTTTTTGTCTTTGTGCTGCAGAGATGAAAAGTGAGCTTAATGTTTTAAGAGAAAATTATAGAGAAAAGGTGGACTCTTTGATGCGAAAAGCACTTGCTTCCCAAAATATTGTGGACTGGGAGCCTTGTAATGATACAGACAACACTGAGGATCAGAATGTGAATCACAAGACATTCAGCTTCTGCAATTCATTTTGAAAAAGAAGAGTCCAATATAAATCCTATGGATTTCATCATCTGCTGCCAGCAAACGTTTTTATTCATGAAATATCGTTAAAATAGTAACAGGTAGATATGTTGAGCCAGATCCACAATCAGTGTAAATCAATACATCTCTACTAAAACACTGAGAAATTACTCCCATTTACAGCAGCTGGGAAAATAATGCTCTGTCTTTAGACATTAATGTGGCTTGGCAATGGGAGACTTTGTAAATACCACTGATAAGTCTTATACTGCTCTCAATAAAGAGCTATTTAGGTTGTGGTGACTGTTAACACAGCTTATATTTGGTAACATAATCAAAGCATACAGGCTTACATACATTTTAGTGAGTTTGTGTTTTATTCTGGCAGGTGTGAACCGGCCAGAGGAAAGTGTTACAGAACAGATGAATGCTGGTATGGAAGGAACCTGGAGGAGCAGTCCTTAGCATTAGCAAATTCAGTGCCTCCTCCGAAAGCCAACATCACATAAAGCAGGTGCAGCCACAAAGCTGCAGAGGCCTCTTCTTACATTTCTACTGAAGCTATTTCTGCCTTGGAGGTCTTTGGGTGATTTAAGAGGTGCAGTGGTTTCATGTGGTTGCTATGCCAAGACAGGATTTCTACTGTTAAAACAGACAGAGACAGGATATTCCAGCAAGAATTAGGGGTGTTTAGTTTGCTAAGGTATCTTCCTTGTAGGTAGTACTACCTGAGTTGTCAAATGTAATATTCTTTCAGCAATTTTACATAAGGGCAAACCAAAAGTGCAGACAGATGGAGCTCCATCATAGATGTGTATCTATGATAAATTTCAAACACTACCACTGGAAAAGAGCAGCTTAAGTTTCTGCTGTAGCATTGCTTGTTCCATGGTGTTTGCCAAACTCATAACTATTTCAGACCTTGGTTGACTGTCTGAAAAATCTGCCCTCCAACCAAATAAAGCCAACACCAGACAAAGAGAGTCAGCAAAACCTACACTCTAGGTTCAGCTCCTGCCGAACTGGCAGGTTGTGAGAATAATCTCTACCTTTATACTATAACCATATGCATCTCCAGTTATGTTTTGTGAACTAAATAGTTCATATACACTGGCTTTTTTGCTGAACTCACCAAAGCTACACAACAGATAATAGTTTATCTTTTCACCACTCTCAGTGTTCCACAAAGCAATTATTTGCCTTTCAAGTGAGAGGGTTGAGCAGAACCTTAGATACGATTTTTAATAAGGCCTTTAAAAACAGCCCAGTCCAAAGCATGTTCACTTTTCTTCCCTCTTTATTACAAATTGCTTTACTGTTAAGTGAACTGCAATTCAAAAAATTATTGATGTTAATTTGATCAAAGTTTTCTTGCAGGATTAATTTAGAGTCCTAGCAAATCAATAGAAATAAGCTCATAGCTGACTCTTGTTCAGAGTAGAATACAAAGCCTGAGCCAACTCTAAAAAAGCTGTCAATGCATCCACCACATTTAGCATTTCAGATTTCTATGCTGTTAAAAATAGTTACGTGTTAGTTACGTGAGTCCTGCAGTATTCTGCAGAATTGTCATGGCTCTGAGTCCAACCAAAGAAGAGATTTAGGATTTAAGTATAAAACCGAGGAGGCATCTGAGGGTGCTGGGTTAGAGGAGCAAGGAAAGCATTCCCCAGGTTCATAACAGAGACCATCATGTGGCCAGGAAACCCTTCTTAAATAAACAACACAAGTCGTTGTTATGTTTCATTGGCCTAGAAATAAACAAATGGCCATGTGAAATTTCCCTTAGCTTCTACTAACCCTCATGCAATTAGATGAACATTTTTAGCCAGAAATAGCTTTCACATTTTGACTGTGGAAAAGACTTAACTGACAAAACCCATAGTCTTGAAAACTCATGTCATACATATTCAGACTGACTGCAGTTTAAATTGACTCAATTCACAGTGTTGCTTTATTCAGTGCCTCACATCTCACCTGTTTTCTGTACACAGCTTTTGTTGTTATATTCTACAGAATGGTGCCATTAGAGTTGAATATTGATCCGAATCCAAGCTTCATGCTCTCAAGGAATAGTTGGGGGAATCACGTGTGAGAACACCCTGATGCTGGACTTCATTTCTCTGTAGAGCCCTCAGTTCTGATTTTCAACAGGAATGTGAGGATTTTGATTCTATTATCTATAAATTTCTATTATTAAAGTGCTGTAGTAAAAGACAGGAAGTTAGTTTACAAAGAGGTCATGTGCTATCATAACAAAAGTGCCCAAGAAGGCATTCACTTTCCTGCAGGACACACCGAGAGTTCAGAAAGCTGGACCCTAAATGTCATGTCTTTTAAAATAGGAGAAGAGGTGTTAAAATTATTTGCTATGTTCCCTTTGCTCTCTTAAAGGTACTTGGAGACAAAAGCCACAGAATAGACCATTTTGCTTTGCTATCTTTTTATTTAACCTTAAAGGACAGGTCATTTCAAACACCTCCTCTGTTGTCTGTAAAGTACAACCTCAATGTATCCACCTCTCCAGTGAATCATAATGAAAATCCTCTCCTGCTGTGAATAGCCTGCTATCAGTTTTCAGGTATCATAGTGACTTATCCTTAGCTTTCCTATAATGATATATTTCTCTTAAGTAATCTTATCGATACTGTTAGGTCTAAATGAAGTTGTTCTATATTCTTAAAGATACCCAGTGCAAGCATATTAAGATTTATACAATCAACATCTAATTAAATTTAGAAGGATTCAGGATAATTATTACTTGTTCAGTGTTCAGATGTGATGACAGACACAAGAGTTAATTTTTTTACAGAATTTATCAATGGAGATCTACGAACACTGATGATACTAAAGTTCCCTGCCCATAGCAGGGGAGCTGGAACTAGATCTCTAAGGTCCCTTCCAACCCAAACCATTCTGTGATTCTACGATTCTCCAACAGTTCCTCTAATGATTATTTCAGCTGTACGGCATTGTTATAGGTGACACTATCTTTTCATTCAAAAACCAAATAATTTCCTATTTCCACAACTGCTTTGCCTTTTCTTACCCTCCTTCCATTTTAAAGTCTGCCTTTTGATCAAAACAGCTGTTAAGTTGCTCTTCTCCCCTCCTCTAGTATTTTGATTGCTTTAGAACTGAAAGGTGAAAAATTGATGAGCTGGTGTCTTAAGTACATTACCTGGGAATCATACTTCCTTCCTCATTGCTGTTTGTCCTTATCATCCTTCAACCCTTTCCAAATTCAGACTGTGGGATTCGTCTCACCTGATTTTGGAGGACTGCAGCCTAGGGGCCCGCATCTGAGATGGTTCTCTTGGTTTTATTATAGTCTGGGGTGACTACAGTCATTGGAGGCTCAGAACAGTCCATCTTGTCCTAATGTGGACCTCTGACAAAGAGGAGAAAGGCTGTGCCCTAGAAGTACTTGCTGCTCTTTATTGACTATGAAGGGAGTTGACATAGCTAGCTCAGGTGAAGTCTTTTACGTTGTAGATGCCTAAAATCAAGACTCCTTGTGGAGGCAAATGTTTTGAGGCTACAGTGCCTGTTTCCACACAAAATTGCCACTCACTTATCTGAATATCTAATCCCTTTCTGCCTGTGATGACGTAGGTTTCTAGAGAGAACTACGTAATTAGTTAACAGTTAAAACTGTATGACTTCCACAGTAGACTGTCTTGGTTTCTTTGATAACTATTCTCATCACAATCCTCATCTTCTTTCAGTACCTTCAAGACCTCACTTTCTTGCTTCACTGGATTTCAAGGACAATTAGTTGACTTCTATTCTCTGATTCACAAGCATTTAGCAATCTCTGAGGGATATCTCAGCTTTTCTACCCTAGGAACAATGTCAGTGATTCCCTACTTACTGATGACTTTTTGAAATTAAGATCTTCAGGCCAATATCACATGAACAGCTGCAGTTACTCAAAAAAAGGAAGAATACAAACATGCAATATTGATCCCTGCAATTATCTATTTGCAAGAAGATAGTTATTCTAAAAGTAATTGAGAAATCTGGGGGAAGAATAGGCTGTCCACTTCTCATTCATTAGTCCATTCATCTATCCATATCAGTTTCCCTTTGTATTTTGTTTTTGTCTCCCTTCACCATATATGTTGAGGGATCATCCAATTTCTTTTGCAAATGTCTGTTTGGTTTATGTCCTAGGTAAGCAACTCCAGTGCAAGGCCTATTAGCAGCAGAACTTAAAGCTAATTCTTCTTAAAAACCAGACAGACTAGATTCTGTTCCCTGGCTTTGGCCCCACTCATAGTAGTGGTGAAAAGATATGGATGAATGCTCTAATGAAATTATTTGGTTTTTTTCTTTAATGAAGTGATCCTTTTTGGCATTCACAAGGTAGGTAGAGTAAGGCAAAAGGACATATTCAAACACACGGGCAATGCTTTAATCATCTGTAATTAGAACAACTCTTGGCGTGCTTTAAGTCAGTTGTGAGACCCTCTCATAATGAAAATCAAGGAATTTTAAGGGTGACAGAGCATATAAATTTTAAGCACAGATTGCACTAAGGCCACTGGATTTAAACTGGTACAGTTCAATCACAGATAAACACAAAGCAGAGGAATAAGTTCTTTTCAATGTTCTTCATGACATTGTAAAGATCCTGATAGCTAATGTTAATCTATTTGTGTCATCACTGTAAATCCAATTACATCTAGGGATATGTCTCAGAGAAGAAATGCAAATATTTATTTATGTAACAAGATCACACAATAATGCATTTTGTAGCTATGCATATGACTAAAAATAGATATCTTAAAGCATTTTAAGATGGAGTGCTCTTCTTAGCAGAAATGTTCACAGACTAAATCTGAAAGCTGGTATAATAGTTTAGAATATTAGTGAGTCAGCAGAGACGTGCTGTACACCCACTAACATCAAGTTTCCGTCTCATTGGCACCAGCTAATAAAATCTTATAATGTCTTGTACTTCTGAATCTTAATGGCCGCCAGGTGTTGGGAAAATGCATGTAGGAGGGAGAAAAATGCTGCCACTTCCACTGTCCCCAACTTAATTCTTCATCTTAACAAGCATCCTGTTGATTTTAGGGCATTCCATTTAGATAGACATTCAGTCTCATTCAGTGTGATAAAATGAAGACATTGAGAAATAAAAGAATGAAATGGGCTCCAAGGTAAGGACAGACAGGTGACATCCTGACAAATGCTCTACCAAGTAGATGAGCCAAAATGCCTCTATTAGCCCCGATAGCAGCCAGCTGGATTCTTTGTTGTGCTCACATATCACACAATGACAGGCACTGGCTTTGGGCTATGTAGTCTCAGCCTTTTGCAGCTGGAATTTTTTGTAAATCCAATGTAAGACCTTTTTCTCAAAATTTTGGAAAGGATTATTTCCCCCCTATCCTTTACAACAAAACACACATCGTTTTCATTGGCAATCAGAAGAGCCAATTAATTAATTTTATTCAAGCAGCAACTAAGTGTAAAACCAAAAGAAGATAATACATGTTTTGCTGAAGATAATATTATTGGAGCAGTTGGCTGAATACCAGTACTTTGTTCTGCTGTTGTGAAATACCACATTTTTATAAAACACCATAGCACTTTTTTATTTTTAAATAAAGTCTTGTTTAAAATGGCAGCACGTAAGTAGAACTTCAGAAGGTTGTTTAATATTCATTTAGATTTGGGGACTTTTTAAAGGTTCTATGTGATGGGTTAGCCCTTGGCTGGGGGCCAAACCACACACACCCGCTCATGCAATTCCCGCCCTCCACCCAAGCACAGGGGAGAGAATTAAAGGGGTAAATGGAAAAAAGGACTCATGAGTTGAGATAAGGACAATTTAATAACTAAACTACAATAATATTGAAAATAATACTATATACAAATATACAAACGAGTGATACACAGTGATACTGCCCCCCCACCCGATGATAAAGACTCAGCCTGTTCCTGGCTAACGATCCCGGAACAGGGAGAGAGAGAGAGTCCCAAAACCACACTCACAATTCCCCCTGGGAATCGTGCTCCCAGAGGCACTCACAGAATGGAGATAACAGTTGGAGCATCCCAGACCAAGAGACAACCAGGGTGGGAAGGGGGGAGGATGGAAGGCCTTGGGAGAGCAATCCAGAGCCAGAAGAGAGATTCAAAACCGAAAGGCCTCGGAACAAAAAAGGCCGAACTTCCAGGGGGTCCTCACCTATACACTGGTCATGAAGTGTATGTTATGGAATAGATTATTGGTCACTCTGGTTCTCAATCTAGTAACCGAAGAACAAATCCTGGGCTAGTACCTGGGGCTGTGCCCTCCCAGCATCCCCTCCCTCCCCCCCCAAGCCCTGTCTGCGAGTATCCCAGCAATAATTATAAACATTCCTTCCTTATCAACTTTTCTGAGAACAAATCCAAAACACAGCCTCTTGCTAGCTATTACGAAGAAAGTTAACTCTGTCTCTGTTTAACCCAGGACATTCTGTAAAAATGAAAATCACAGAGCAGCCTTGCCACCTGAGGCTAGCACTCTCTGCCTATGTCCTGTTCAGGAGGAGAGACGCTGACACCAACAGGTAGGGCCTTCCTGTCCTTCAGGTCTGGAACAACCAAAGTAATGTAGAACTTCCCAGTGCAAAATGCTAACATTGACATACCATGCTGGGAATAACCCCATGTCCCATAACCAGCGCATGATGGTCAACACCTCCAAGCCAATCCCTCAGAGATAAGTTGTTGCCTTCTGAAATGCAGTGAGCTCCTAATTCTCTGTTAGGAAATTGGTGGGAAGAAAAATTTTTTTTTTTCCACAGGCAAAACACAGATAAAGCACCTCCTCCAAAATGTTTGCTTTGCTGTTTTGCATCTGGATCCCTAAGATCACTTCACTTCTCCAGGGTCTGCCTTTAGCTGTCTTTGCCAGCCAGCAGTAAGGAGAGATGTAAGAACCAGTGAGAGCAAGTGACCTCTCCTCTAAAGCCTGTAGGCTGGGCTGCTGCATGAAACAGGGCTACTAAACACAAGCAAAACATAGTGGGAGGGAGGGAATTAATCTCTCCCTTCTCTGGAAAAAGCAGCCCATTAATAACACCCTCTGCTTTGTCTTTGTGTATTTGAATGAAGAATGTACAGAGAACTTCCTGATGGTTTAAGTGTTCCCTTGAACCTTGGGTAGGCGTATGAGACCAACAGTGAGAGCTGGTTTGCATTATGCTGCTCTCTAAGGAGAACCAGTAATAGGAAAGTGTAGTTTACTACTGAGACTGCTTTAAACATTATGAACTACAAGAAGTTGACAAAATCTTACTGGTCCAGATGCATCAAACATTTCTTTATATTGGTGATGTTCAGTTTCTTTTTAGGGAATAGACTGCAGAATATGTTTCTACAGCTCCTCTAAATGCAAAGGTTCTGGGAAAACGTGTAAGAAATTAAGTTGTAATTTTGTCTTGATGTGTGATCTGACATTGTATGACAAAATTACAAACTCCTTACTATTTGTCTCATTGTACTGGGCGGGGAGAGGGTTTAAAGTAGCTCACTACCTCTTCCAGTATCCACAAAGGAGGTGCTGAAAAAAAATAGAAACAAAGGGAGCCAGAATGTGCTTTCTGGTATAGATGGCCATGGATATTCCTGTGTCTCTCCCCTCTCCTCAGAAAATATTGGGAAGGGAAGCCTCTCTACTGCAACATTAATCAGGAGCAGAGGTCATGGCAATGTGAAATTGACATAATAGGCATGTATAAGTGTCTTGATTTGTCTTAGTCCAGCTGTGAGATCAATGAATAAAGTGAAAAAATGAGTACACAGAGCAAACCTGAGACTGTCAGTAGGAATACATAAGCCCTGTGGCACATTACCACTCTCAACACAAAATGATTTAATATTTCTCCACGGTATTCTGTCTCTGTTTACCTTACAGCAAGTGTTGGAGTGAGGTAAGGATAGTTTGTATGAGAATGATTCATAGAGAAACACCAGCTTGGGATTCCCAACCCCTTTCCCTGAGCTCACGTACTAGCCGCTTTCAGGAATTTCAGTATCTCTTTCTGGTAGCTTATGATAACTTCCTTTTAAACTTTTATGAGGGAATTACCATTTGTGAAAAGAGGGGAAATGATAAAATTTCAGATTAAATCTTCACATTTTGAACCAAGATAAGATAATACTGAACCTACTTATTTTACTCTGTTGGTTGCATCTGTCTGGACTCCCGAACAAATGCTGCAGTCTTACACAGTTCCTTCGGTTTTCCCCTCTTCACAGCACATATTGTTGATCTAGCATAACTAAGAATGAAGCGATACTGCTTACATTTTATATCATAACTCCATTACAGTTTAAACAATCCAAAGTTAAAAAAAGGTTGTTTAATCATACATTTTGCAAGAACCCCTGCAATCCTTTACTGGACTGAACAGATTTCCAGAGTATTTTGTGTACCATTCACCCAAAGAAAAAATCTGCTACTGCTAAAATATTGACATACAGTACACAAATACTTCCCGTCACATTCATAAGCTGTTTGCTCAATGGGAACATTCAACTACACATCTACAAATAAGGAACTTAGTCAAGAGTTATCTTATTCAGATTTCAAAAATAAAACAACCATAAAATTAAATTAAATATAACTTGCTTGACTAATTTGCACCATTAAATGGAAAATGTTAGAATAAACTCAATGAGGTTAATTTCATCGATACTATTTCCTTCTGTTACAATGCATGAGTTTAAATTTTGGAACTAGTTTGTAATTTGTATTTCATGCATTACCTCCTCATCAAGAATGACTGTGACTGTTCATTTCAAGGGATGCACTACATTAGCATAAATAGAAATAACATGAGTTTATTTGCTGTGGTTTTGTGTACCAGCATACCCAGTGATCTGTGCATGCTATGTTCTTGTGCTACATTTCTTTTGCTTGCACTGCAACAGGGTTGAGTCAGTAAAGGATAGAAAGTTCAGGTGGCTTATCTAAGAACAAAAGCAAGGGATTTTTTTTCTGTGCTTGGAAATTTTGCTGTTGCTCCAGCTGTTGCCCCCAGCATTTCAACCTTACTGGTGGCAACTAACTTAAATAAGGCAACATCTGATGCTATTGTAAAGATCTTTTTTCACAGATCAACACCAATGGGTCATCTAAAGCCCCTGTCTTCACTTGGCCTTGATATGTGAATACTACTTGTGAATATGAAAACGTAGTGATAGAAGTAACAGCAATATATTCAAGGATTATATCACACTTGTTCCACAGTGACTTTGTACTCTCACCTTTGTTGTCTTGTAGTTATGTTATCAAAACCATGTTCCCAGTTCCTTTTTGGAAGTATAACAATATTACCACATAGAATCCTTAAGTAATGTTTCTAAATATAAAAATTCAGATATCAGGCCAAATTTCTAAACACCCAACAGTCAATGTTTATCAACATCTTAAGCTCTGAACAATTCCATTTCTTTAGGGGAAGAAAAGTTATTAAGAGCAGATGTGAAATTAGTGTGATATATCCATTTTTCTTATCTTTGCTACCTTATAATCCCTGCAAAAGACAAATTGTCTTTGCAGATTATTTTATTTGGACTCTAAACCTTCCACTGGAAGCTGAGTGGTGGTTACAAAGGAATTCCACTTTATCTCCTGCTAACTGATTCCTCAGGCAATATGTGAAAAGATTTAACTATTTCTTCCTGATCCTATTGATGACTTACCTATCAACTCTCTAGATCTTTCATTAGTCTTTCACTTCACTGTGTATTTGAAATATCTTTATCTTTTTATATGAAGCACCATATGCAAACATCATTAAGATCATTATTATTCTCTCTTTTGTACTACTAATGGAGATGTTAGTAGGGGCTGGATGAAACACTAATCCCCAGAGATCCCACTGGACAACTGCTTCTGTGTAATGAATTTATGTTTGTCATTTTCCTTTGCCCACCATGATCCAGACTTCTTTTCAATTTAAAATGTTTATAAACAAGCCAGTTACAATTATTTTTCATAGGGAGACTCTGGGAGATATATCATTAAGTATTTTCCTGAATCTCAAAACCTTACACTATTTAGTCCTAATGCTGCAACACTGTTTAAAAAACAAAAGAAAACAAAACAAAACAAAACCAACATTTGACAGATTTTTAGCAAAGTACTAAGGCATATCAATCATTTGCAACAAGTAGGGACACAGAATCTTTGTATTTTATTCTTAAAAGTCTACTGCATTTTGCTTGAGAACATGGTTTTAGGCTACTGTTTCTTTTGTGAAAGGACTGTTGAGCTGAACAAAACCCACACTGCATACAGTGTTGCAGACATAGTTTACTCCTTCATTGTCATTCTGTCACAAGCAGAGTGAGGGAGAAGCACCAGGAGTAAGGATGTGGCAAAGTGCAGATTTATCCCACCATATTCTCAGCAACTTGGATGCCATCTCAGTTCTCATCTGGGTCTTTCTGACCCATTTCCTGGCACATTTTCTGACACAGAGAATTTTTCCATTACTTCTTCATTCATATCCTCACTGTCCTGCTATGTCTGTTGAGGGGTTAACACAGTAATTTGAGGAACTTTTTGGTACTTACTCTCCACAGAAGACATGGTTTCTTCCTATTGCATGTAAAGTCTCTTCCCAGCCTAACACAAGGCTTGTCACATCTTGAAAAGAGAAAAACTCCAGTGGCTTCTGGATTCTGCCTTCAGGGTGCAGGATCCCCAGGGCATGACTGGAAGGGTGCATTCCCCTTTGACTAACATATTGAGGACTGTGACCAACCATCTTGGTTCTAAACTTGGGCATGTGCCCGTTCTTTATCCAAGATTGCTTCTACCACTCAAGCACAGAGAGCAGTCCAAGCCTGAGTAAAGACCACATAGAAGTGACAACTGCATGAAGAACAGGGGTGAGGCCTTCCAGGCTTTCAAATAATTTTTAGCATTGGAAGTCTCCAATCCAGCGCTCAACTCAGCAGGGAGTCAAGATCCGGTGATGGAAGTGGATCCATCTTAAGCATTTCCATTAGGTGACTTCCACGTTGGCTTATGGACTTACAGTTCACGTTTTCATACACAAGGCTAGAAATTATTACACATGTTGCTACAGGCTGTAAACTCAAACCCTTTTTATTTATCATAATCAGTTCTCTTACTGTTTTTAAATGGCATTTAACCTAGAGTCCTAAAAGTAATCCAGAGATTTTCTTCCTTCCCACAGCTTCTTCTATTGTATAACCATGTTTCCTTTCTTTGGCAGTTCTTTAGTTACACTCCAATGGTATGTCATGAAAGCCATGTCACTTTTGTACTATTAAAAAAAAATACAGTCAAACCAACTAATAGAGAAGCATGCCTGAAACAGATTTGGTACAAGCTGGGCAGTGATACATGTACCCATAATCATCTTTGATCCAGCTAAGTTTATTATCAATAGCTTACTCTAGGTCCCATTAAACTCAAGTTAAATCCATAGAGACCCATTTGGGTGTCAGAACTGTTGTTGCATCAGTTTCAAATAAAACATTTTACTGTGAGTGTTTGTGTGTTCGTGATTCCATAAAGTCTCCTAGATCCTGGGTAACATAGAGAAACAGCTGACTCTTAATTTGTGGAAACTACTCTTGCCTTGTAAGAGTGTATGAGGCCTGAATGGGCTGTAAGTAGTTCTCATGTTTCTGTACTGTGCAGACAAGTGGTCCTGTTCTGGGAACATTGTAAAGAGACACAGGGCTTGTGCAGCAGAGGCTATGTGCTTGGTCTGTACCACACACACACACACAGAAAAAAAGGCAGCTAAACAGCTTCCAGCTTATTTTGTACTGCAAGAAGTAAATATAGTGTTCCTGTATTTCAGGGTTTCAGTTAATAGGCTCTCTTGAACTCGCATAGATCTACCACAGGTTTCTCTGTTCTGGTGCATTAGGTAATCTGCAGCTCAAGGACCCACCTGAAAGGAACCATGGAGCTGACTGTGTTTGTAGTGCCTACAGGTCTAAACAGTCTCATTAATCTGACTGCTGTTCTAAAAGGCTACCTCAGATTCCAAATCTTGAAGACAAAAAAATATTTACTGAAAATAGGATATCTGTATTTTATAGACTCATAGAATCATTGAATGGCCTGGGTTGAAAAGGACCATAGTGATCATCTAGTTTCAACCCCCCCGCCACATGCAGGGCCACCAACCACTAGACCAGGCTGCTCAGAGCCACATCCAGCCTGGCCTTGAATGCCTCCAGGGATGGGGCATCCATGACCTCCCTGGGCATCCTGTTCCAGTGTGCCACCATCCTTTGGGTGAAAAACTTTCTCCTAATCTCTAATCTAAACCTCCCCTGTCTTAGTTTAAAACCATTCCCCCTTGTCCTATCACTATCCACCCTCGTAAACAGGCGTTCCCCCTCCTGTTTATACGCTCCCTTCACAATGTATATACTTCCATCATCAAGACCTTCTAACATATTGCACACCATATACTTCCTTAACATTAACCAGATTTAGCGAGGATCATCCTAATACTTATTCCAATATTATTAGAATCTAATGTAAGACTTTTTCTCAGGTAAAAGGAGAATTCTGGAACAGCTAAAATCTAAAACCAATCATTGATAGAATAAAAATCTGCATTAAGATATTTTTATACTTCTTTTACTTACAACTAACTGAAAGTGGAAATTGTTTTATCAATAAAATGGAGACATTTTTAATTCCTCTTGAGGTTTGAAAAGAGAAGAGTAAAAAGAAATATAAAAGTGTACAAAAGAGTAATATATTCGGTCTTTATCAAAAAACAAGAACAAAAGACCATTAAACAAAATTAAGAAGGAATGAAACAAAGCTGATAAAGAATTGGTTTTTTCCCCCACTATTTTCTTTGAAATGTAGAAACTGTTGCCACCATAAGCTTCTGAAATGAAAGGGATGCAAACAGGATTTGATGTTTCTCTGCTCTCAATGATATTCTTATTTAACGATGAAGAAAATTATGGAAGGGATATTACGTCTGTTGCTCCAGAGCCTACACTCATCTCTAACTTAGAGAAACATATTATCCCACATGTGCCTACAGTTGGGTTTCTTGCACTCTTAACTGAAATATTAGTACCACTGACAGACGTTAGATGAAATGTACTTGTGGTTAGAGCCCAGGTGAAAATTCCTACTTAACGGCTAGGCAAAGCTGCCTGTGAAAAAAAAAGCAGGCAAGCAGACAGTAGGGAAATTCCCACAGACTTTAGTGATTTAACTCTCACTGTACTGTTCTTTCTCACACAGCCTTTTTTCCTGTCCTTTTAACATGGTCTTTATTAATGCAATTCACTTTTAGTTAGAGTTTAGCTGACACAGAATCATTAGAGGTAGACTGAATGTTATATTCTAGTTCTTCATCTGCTTCACAATGCCTGGTGTTAAAATAATTAGAAAAGATTTAAAGGATAAGAATGAATGTGGGAAAGAAAATGTTATCCATGTTGGAACTTTTCATATAATTTCAAAAGACAGAGTATTTTTAAAAACTGCATGTAACTTGTCCACATAAATTCAGCTCTGTTATATTCAGTCTGACTATTCTGATTGCACTGTTACTACTACATTTTCTGATGACAGAGCGAAAACAAAATGGTAGAGAGGGTCAGCTGTCCCCAGACACAACTTCTTACTTGCTGTGTGCTTCTTTGGATCACTCTTCTCCTCTGTTTCCCCAATTAAACGAAAGCAGTAATAGTCCTACTAACCATATACAGGTTATGTACATGTAACTTCTGATGTTTGCATTGAAAAGCAGTAAGTGGTAGCAGTACATTTACATGGCATAACACTGTGCAGCATAGAAACACCTAAACTAACATTAACCAGATGAGACATAGGCTTAGCCCAAGTATTCTCAAAGTAGTGTATCAGCTTAGTGCAAATTTTGTCAGCATAAGACTAGAAAACTTTCTTAGCTCAGGTCCCTTTGAAAGGACTAGTCTTTATTAAATTACCTATAGATTTCAGCATTCTAGAAATGTCCTTGATTGTTTGGGTTCACTCTGTAGTGCATCTTTTGTGACTTTACTGTAGAGAAACAATCAATGCCTCGCAGCATGCAGAGGAAAAGGAGGGGGTGAGCATCTTCTGATGTACGGATGTCCATACCCATCTCCAGGAATTCTCCCCTTGCCAGCACAAGGTATATCTTGCATCCTAGGCTATCTCTAACTATCACCACTAGGAAGTAATGCAGAATACACTGGAGTACCAGTAACCCACTGGAATAAAAATAAATTTTTGACTGTACAAAGATATGTGTTGTTTCTGCAGCAAAGTATATGCAAATAAAAATCAATTAAAGCTTCAGAAAAAAAAATAGATTTTTATTAGTGTCTTTAATAGACATAATTTTGTTTGAACATTGGACATAAAAGCCTACCTTAATATGAAAAATTTGCATGGTTCCATAAAAGGAGTAATAAGAGCAATTAGCCTTGTAGTGAATTTATGTTCTGCTTAAATGCTTGCAGTCTAAGCAAAAAGGATAGCTTTACACCAACCAACTTTAGATGTTAATAAGCCCAACTGTACTTACACAGTTGTGGAGTTAAGGTAGGAAAATATTGCATATCTGGTGGTACTAGAACACAGCTGTGAGTGATGTAAGTGAACCATGCAGCCAGTGTACCTAGCGTGACATAACATATATAATTAATGAGTACAGTTTATTAATACAGATATAAATTAAAGAGCTTACTGATAAAAGGCATGCTTAAGAATTTAAATTGATTTCCTGAAAAGGAATCTTTGATATCTGGGGGGTTTTTGTCTCTTCTGGACTAAAAGGATTATGAGTGTGACAGTGAACTGCTGGGTTTGTGTGACAGAAAGCTTGTTTGCTTGTTTCAGTTGAGCCAAACTAAAACAAAAGCTCTACTTAATTAGATTTTGCTGCTGTTACTGAATGGGCACACACTGCTCATTAACATTTTTCATATGACTGTTCAGAAGGGCAGATAATTTTAAAACAATTCTTAGACTTACCATTAAGAGACGGATTCTGCTGCTTAAGTGAAGGTGTTTACCACACCATGAGACGCTCCACAGTTCCCGAGATATCCACAGAGAGCTTGAAAATGCAGTACAGCATCTGTAGGAGCCCAGCATCTTCCTTGAGCCGTAGAAGGAGATAAGAAACCCCAAGGAGGTAATCACAGACAGGAGCAAGACTTTCCCTTCATCATTACACAGGCAACTATCAAAGACATCAGAAAAGGCCAGAGGGCAGCACAGCACTTTCACCAGTCCCATTAAGAGAAAAACTGCCTCTTTACTAATACAAACAAACATACCCTGTCTCTGGCACATGCGATGGAGAGGTGCATATGGCGTGGAGTGGTGCACGTCCGTATTACTGAACTCTCTCACCCACCAGAGAAAGGTGGTAGCCTAAAAGCTCTTGACAGGGGATTTCTCCTGGCCCAGCCCACCTCACAAACCACTGCTGGAAGATTTTTTGGGGAATGCAAAAACTGAGCCAAAAGCTCAAGAAAGACAGCCAGGTCCATGCCCAAGGGAGCTCCCAGCCAGGAGATGTTTCCTTGACCAGGATGGCTGATGGTCACAGTGGGGCAAACCAGGGTGCGCAGCACCCCCAGAAATACCCCTCTGCCCATGACTCCCCCCTCCCCAGCCCCACACTGGGCAGCAGGAGAGACACCTTCCTGGCAACCCCACGTGCAAGCAGTGGACCCCAGAATCCCACCCACTGGCTGAACAAGGGAGCTATGTCCCTGCACCCCAGGCTCCCCAGCCAGGCCTCTCATCCCACCGTGAACCCTGCAAATGACACCTTGCCAGTTGTTGTGTGCTGCTGATCACCACATGGCTGAGCCGTTGGGCAACCAGCCTCCCCCTGACCTCCCTGGCTCCCCAGTGCCACCGCAGAGCCTCTGAGTCCAGAGGCCCTGGCCCTCACCCTGCTGCAGGAGGCTGGTGGCCAGGGCCTCTGGACAAATTGCTCTGGCATTGTCAGCCCTGGTCAGGGAGCAGGCACTGCTGCCTGGGGGGCTGCGCAACTAGCCCCCCTGGAAATCTGCAAGCCAGATCTGGGTGGTGAGGGGAGAAAGAGAGCTGGAGGGGAAACTTACAGGGAGGCTGGCTGGCGTGGTGGCCTGCCTGCAGGAGGAGGAGGAGGAGAGGAGTGCTCAGGTCTTACAAACTCATCCCTAGCAGCAAAAGTCAGAATATTGTTTCTTATAAACCCTGTCTTCATAAAAGAGCAATTCTGGGACTGTGGGAAGCTCATGCCTGATCTTATAGGAGTGAAGGCCTGGCACAGGCTTGCTCTCCTTGGTCTTGAAAGTATCGCAAGCTCTTGGAACTCGGTTTTCTCTCAGGCTTTGGGCTGGGGCACCTTGGTCTTGATGTAGCCTAGAGGCTTAAATCATGAGTGTAATAGAAATGAGCTAGGAAATCAGTTGGGGTAATGAGCTACCCCTAACGAGTGTTAGGACAGCCTTCATCAGGACAGGGACCAACTGCTATGGCTTCTTCCTGCACCTTCGCTGGGCAGAAGGGAGTAAAAGGAATATTTTTTAATACTTTCGCTTTGCTAAACATAACTTCCCTTGTAACATGAAGTGCATGCTGCAGGGGTCATTTTCATTTCAGGTCACAACAGTCCTACTGTTAGTAAACCGTTTCTATACAGATCACCCTGGCAATACAGTCATTACTTATGATTTGTCAAGCCGTCCTTAAACAAAAGCTTGCTCTCAGTGCACAGGAGCTCAGGTTTCAGCTGTTTCTCCTTTGGTCTTCCCACTGCTGCAATGTAAGCTTTCTTGTTCAAATCATTCTGTAAGCAAATCGTACCATTACTCCTCTTTCCAGTCCTTTTCTTCCTGGGCAAAGACCATTTTTATTTGATTGCTAGTTCTGTCCTCCTTAATACATCTTTTTATTTGAAATTTAAGAAGTCTGGCTGGCTGCAGCTTACTCCTCTCATAATACCACCACGATTCTTGAGTATGATTTTAGTAATTCAAAAGTAGGAACCAGATGAGCATCTGCCATGGCAAACTTGATTCATTAGGTATTTTTCCTGCATGTCTAATAGCAGGTAACATTGCTACATATGCATGTCCCCTTTTGGAATAAAAACACGTGCTGGGTATCATCCTGTGTGCCTCTGCATGGGTGCTTCAAATAATGGTTGTGGCTGATTCTATGAACTTCATATAACCAACAGTAATGAGCTATGTTATATAAGTGACCTGTTTGGTCACTCCAAAAGGCTGAACAGCCAGCAGAGGACGTTGAACTTTTTGTAGCTGCTAATCTATTCTAGAAACGGAGGTGCAAGAGAGAGGGTGCTTTGCACTCTCATGTGCCAAAACCCTTACTATGTAAAATAAAGAAGCATCAGCAAATGGCTTCCATTTTTTTCCCCTAATGAGAAATGTGGGTAGAAGGATAGGGGAATGTGAAAGGTCTCAAACAGCTTGCATTACTACTTTTCTGGATTTGTGAGGATTTGGCGTAACGTTTTGGGGTTGTTTTTTGTTTTGTTTTGATTTGTTTTGCAGATATGAAAAAAAAAACCAAACAAAACCCCACAAACCACCAGAGCTTGAATTTAAAGAACCAAAGTTGCACTAAACCCCAGTAGTTTCATAAATGATAGTGCTGTTCTGAAATTGCTAAGATTTAGGAGACCAAGAACACCAAATACCAAGTAGCAAATAAATCTCCATGGTAAAAAGTTACAGTACTTACTGTTTTCTTGTTATTAATAGCTAAAATATGGAGACATATAGCAAAACTGCAATAAGATATACAGCCTGAAGGATGTAATCCTATAATCTTAAATGGACTGTGAGCCTGCTTAGATTATCCTCATTCATTTCTCTTTGTTTCCTGGGAATGCACAGAGAAGACCTAACTGCCTTCAAGGACAATTTATTTAGCCACAGAGGACGTCTGACAAAGTTAGTAGGTTCAGGAGACCCCAGCTAGTGAGAACAATAGTTGAAACATTTAACATCATTTGGGAACTTTTTACACATTGATGTTCAACCTGTGCACCAAAGGCCTGCACTTGACGTATTTCTGAGCCTTTGAAAAATTCTGCTTGCAGAGCAAAATAGTAACAGTTTGGGGTTTCTTGATATTCAGGGGTGTCTTGGATCATTTTGTTCATTCTTTACTACTTTTCATGTCTGAAATTAAGGTAAGAGAAGTGGGCACAGTGAGTTGGACATGCTAAATATAATTTTACCGAAGGATGAATAATTATTGGGTAATTCTAGTGAACAGCCTATATAAACATTACAACACAGTTGAATGTAACTGAAAAAGAATAAAATGTCACCCATTTCTGGGTCTTCATGTTTTATACTATGCATATTCCTCCTCCTTCCCTTGAAAGCACTGTCAAGGCAAAACCTGATGATAGCCTCTGAGGAAAGACTTCCTGTGGCAGCATAAAGTTTTCCGTTTGGCATCTGACTGGGCTTGTGTGCCCACTTCATAGCACTGAACCTGAAAGAGCCATTCTTCCACAGGCAGCTCAAGGCCAAAGGGAATACATGGTTTGGCTAACAAAGCATGGTAAACAAGGAAAGTCACTTTCTAACTTCAGTTAGGATATATCCACATCTTACTCATTTATTAACTGATAGATTTGGTGTCTTAATCAAAAAAACTAGGTAAGGAGAATAATTGTTGCTTAAAAGAATTAGTGTTTTATCTTCATTAAAACTAAAAAACGCAGAAAGCACAAAAAGTCCAAAATTATAGGTGTTTCCACTCTTTTAAATTAGGAAACATTCTAAATTCAAGAAAAAATGTAAAACAGAAATTTAAAATCTGAAGTTTTGAAAGGAGTGCAACTGTAATAAGTGTAAATAAGTATAAATTTTTCACAGTATCTTTTTTAAACTTTAGAAGCACCATGGCTTGTACTTTAGGAAAGTTGGGCCATTTTTAATGTTAACAGATCCAGCTTAAAAGTTTGAGCAACACAGTATGTTTCTTAAAATGTGTTTTTACAAATATAAAGAAACACAAAAGCAGTATTTTAGCCTACATTCTTTCTAGAAAGTAGTAGGCTTACTTTCCAAAAGTTGTCTTTTTCCTGAAAGAGAAAAAAGTTGATCCCCACCTCCTAAATGTGGATGCTTATTCTAGTGTGCATTTTGATTCATTAGAAAATATATGTTGTTCAGACTGGCAATACTTTAACATATCAGTCAATACTGCTCCTCTTTCATTTCATTTTGAGCCCAGTGAAAAATTGTGATGAAAGTCAAACTACATCCCTCTGTTGTAAAGAATATAGTGCTTATCTCAGTATTAAGAAAAAATAAGTGATGTCTTTTTCTTACATAACAGAACATCTTAGTCCAAGTCTAAGGCAGGAGGAACATATGACAGCTAAGGAATCTCTATACAATTAGTAGGAAAATTCACATCATTAGATTCTGGATAAATATGGATTTCTATTTTAAATAAAGTGTTCTAGATTTTGAAATTAAGTGAATCAATAAAATCCCTCCTCTTCTCTGAAAGATTACATTATGTTATCAGTGTAGTTTCAGTTGTATGCAGGGCAATTATCTTCTATATTTCACCCAGCTGTCACAGCTGCACTATAAAATTGTGCCATATTAAAAGCCATATTCTTCAACTTTTCTGAAGTTACACAACTCTCAAGGAGTTTTTAGTAGTCTGGAGAAACCTGCTTCTTACAGAATAAGAATTTTTGCAGTATGAGGGACAGATTCTCTGTGCTTGATATGTGTATGGTAAACATCCACTGTCTAGAGCTGCATGTACAAAACCAAATAATGGCCCCAGAAAATCCTCTTTTTTATAAAAGACATTATAAGTTGCTACAATGTTTTGAAACTATGGGTCATGCTTGGAAATATAAGTAAGCAGTTCTCGAGCTGCTGGAGGTAGGTGTTTCTGCAGCATGTTTCTTCAGGTTTCCTGACTTGCATTCTCTCTAGCCTTTTTTAGCAACCCCCACTGCCAACTTCTCCCTCTATATATCTTCTCATGGAGCATACGGTAGGTGGTGTTACTCAGCTAATAGATGTGCCTTTATGATGCCTACAATTGTTACTGTGCATGCAGGGACTTGTGGTATATAAACAGAGGTTGGTAACACTTGATAAGGTCTTTATACTGGCTATTTTTGTTATATGTGTCAGCAAACTCCAGGACTAAGAGAACCCAGAGCAATATATCTGACAAAGACCACACTTTTATACATTGCTTATTGTAGATGAGCTGTTAAGATTATTTGATTTATTAGGTTTTTATAGGCTCTCTGCTATGCTAGTATGATGGGTACCTTGGCAGTCCCCTTCATTAATATCCCATAATAGAGTATTTATGATACCACCATCAACTCATGGAGACGTATTTTACGTCTCTGCATAATAAGTTAAAAAGCTGGATAGCCATGAGTTTAATGTCAGGGAGTAGTAAAAAAGGCTGGCTACAGTTACAACAGTGTGACCATTGACTATGCTAGTAAGAATGAGGGTCCACTTTAAAACTCAAGAAAAATGCAAAGTTATTGGTCTTCCTTGACAGCCAAGTACTGTATATATTGTGTCAATGAAGAATGCTGAAAATGGACGAGTAGACACTGCAAGCTGCACTGGATAATGCACAGAATATATTAACATATGATAAACTATTCAAATTTGGCACTGCAGTGGAGGAAACATTTTTTTCTCAGTCTTGCTCATCAGATAGCATCTAACGCCAATGTTTAAGTGAACCTGCAAAGCCATTTTTTTTAAAAATACACTCAATATTTATTATATGTGCAACTTATGCTGTTGAGTTTAGCTTGATTTCTAGAGAAACAAGGTATATATGATCTTTATGTTTGCCGGTAGACTCCACTAATGTTGAAACAACAGTCCAATCTCAACCATATTTGACAAATACCACATACATAGAATCATAGAGTCATAGAATCATAGAATCATAGAATGGCCTGGGTTGAAAAGGACCTTAAAGATCATCTAGTTTCAACCCCCCTGCTGTGGGCAGGGTTGCCAACCACTAGAGCAGGCTGCCCAGGGCCCCATCCAGCCTGGTCTTGAATGCCTCCAGGGATGGGGCATCCACAACTTCTCTGGGCAACCTGTGCCAGTGCCTCACCACCCTCTGCGTGAAAAATTTTCACCTAATATCCAACCTAAACCTCCCCTCTCTTAGTTTAAAACCATTCCCCTTCATCCTGTCACTATCAACCCATGTAAACAGTCATTCCCCCTCCCGTTTATAGGCCCCCTTCAAGTACTGGAAGGCTGCAATGAGGTCTCCCTGGAGCCTTCTCTTCTCCAAGCTAAACAAGCCCAGTTCCCTCAACCTTTCTTCACAGGAGAGGTGCTCCAGCCCTCTGGTCATCTTTGTGGCCCTCCTCTGGACTTGTACTCTGGTTTAGTGCTTTGTCATAGCCAGCTCCAGTGAGAATTCTCACTACCAAGTTATAGCACCTCTCTCTTTCCTTCCAGCTTTCCTTCTGACCCTGGAAACTTCTAGTCCAGTGCACAAGGGACCAGACCATCTGGTCCAGTGATCAAGCTTAAGGAATAGGAGAGACATCTCTGACAAATACCCTTCAGCCATGATGTTTTCTAGAGATAAGTTTGGATGCCTTTAAATTGAGGAATATTCCACAGTCAAGGTGGTAGTCCTGAATAAAGATACTGTATCAAAGGCAAGTGGCAGCTCTTCTAATGCCTTTTTACAGGGAAAAGTACCTCCAAGAGCACTATGTCAAGGCACAAAGCCTCTCAGACGGGTAGGTATGTTTGAACTCATATCTGAGCCTGTCACTTTGGAAACATTGCTACCTCTTTCATTCCTCTGACAGTTAAGTGGAAGAGAGAGTTCAGCTTTCCAGACCTGTTGACATGAAAAAATTTGGGGCCAGGCAGGGAAGCATCCGGGACTCAATGACTGCTAAATTAGTTGCTGCTGAGATTTATGTTTGGATTTATGTGCCTTTGTGCATCTGCAGCATGTTCTTTTCTATATGTGCAACCTTGTGAACTAAAATTGTTGCCTTTTCTAGCAGTACTTAAAAAGATTTTCCTAAATAACAGCATTCATCAAATGCTGCCACCTACCAGGTTCTCAAAACCTTATTCACTCCAGTTACTACTATACAGTATAAACACAGATTCTGAGTAAGTTAAAGGGGCCTGATATCCATGAGATTGATGATGGCTCTGGACAAAGACCTGCAACTTTTGTGTTCTTTTTCACATAAAAAACATTCACTTCTTTGGAGAAATGGTTTTTATGAGTGAGCAATAGTATTTACACAACTTGTTAGTGATATAAAGTGATCACACTTCAAATAACATTTCCAAAGGGGTATTTTTCAGAAGAGTCTGGTCTTTCATCTTATTTTCACCTTGTCATTGAAATACTGCCATTTTTCCATTTGTTCTGCCAAATTATCAGTGAGTCTCCTATGTGCCTAGTTACACAATGCTCACAGTGGTGAGAGTAGTAGGACTCTGAATCAGCTAAGTGCTCGGGTTTCCATGTAAAAGTAAAAGAATCCCTGTAAGGTGTACTTTTGTCAGGCATCTCACCGTCACATGTCCCAGGCAAGGGATTCTGGTCTCAAGAGAATAGCTGAAACACAGAGTTTCATTTAATTTACAAGGGAAACACAATGATCAGGTTCAGACATCATCATTATTACCACACCACAGTAGAATATGAATAAAGCTGTAAATGGAGATACTTGGCATTGCGCTGAATCAAATACAACAGGTTTTTAGATGGTTCTGTTTCTCCATTCAGGGCTTGGTTGTTAAGCAAGTTAGTAAAATACCTACTCATTAATTATGTAATTTGATAGCATTTTATATCTAAGTGTCATGAAGAAATTAACTAAATTTAAGTAATTTAGGAAACATTCCAACTTTACCAATATAACACATGCCAAGTTTTATTTAAAGAGGTAGGGAGGGGCCATAGCTTGAAAATAATGCTAAACACTAACACAGCTTAAAATATTAAGGCTGTATATTTTAAAGCCTATACACTAATACAGTAGCTTATAAAGATGAATTTTAAGCCAGTGTGACTCAATGCATTTCTCCTTTATTCCTTGTGGTATACTAAATATTGAGTTTGCAATAAAAGTAATGATAACACAGTGTTCTAAGGCTTTCTATGTTTATATAGAGGGCAAGAAATAAAAACTGTCTAACTAATATGCTTAGTATACGCATCTATAGTTATCGTAGTGCAAAGTCACAGTGAATGGAGGAAGATACTTCCCTAATGCTGTACTTATCAGAACAGCATCTATAGTAATTGTTAGTAGTGATCTCTACATAGAACTCAGAGCACTTTACAAATGTATGTACCAGCATCTTCCCCATTTAAGAGATGAGGGTATTGCAGTCCCTAATAAGAAAATGTTGTAAATATTGTAAAAAAACCCTGTGGTTTAATCTTGGATATCGCTTAACTGCATAATGAAGGGTTTTGGTATTTGATTGGAATCATACAGTATGGATTAATGTGGTTCAAAGCATAAACATTGATAGTAAAACTGAGTGCACGCACATTAATATGTAACTACTGCATAGTGATCATTTTCTTTGTAAAAATTTGTATTCAGAGATCAACCAGTGATAAAACACCAGCCCTGGGAATACAATACAAGTTTTCTGAACACCAATGCTATGCACAAAGATTGTGCTGCACTGGCTCTGAATTGCAAACAGACCTTTCCCTGTGGAACTCCTCTTTTACACATATTACTTGAGAGGAGGAGAACTATTGTGGCTATTAGATTAATAATATATGTATTTTAAAATATATATATTTTCTCCAAGAAATATTAAAATTGTGCTAGTTATGAAGGTTCCAGAATATCTCTGATCATTAGTTTTATGTGTATGACATCTTGTTTCAGCCCATAGAATTATGCAATTAATATAGATCTTTTATGCACAGTAATTTTATAATCAAATCCCTTTCTCAATGCTGCTGGTTGGAGTGGAGAGATTCTATTGTCAACTTCTGAGAAAGATGAAAAAACAACCACAGCACAGAGGAGAAAAGCAATAAATGGAATATTCTTCCAGGCATTCTGACCATTAATAATTGAAAACCCTTACAATGATCTCAGCCAGATTACTAGAATAGCTTTTGAAAAAATAACCTGTTGTGCTACTTCCTCGCTAACCATCTCTGCACCCTTGGTGAATGCCTGACCGTGTCTGGTACCTATGCTATTCAGACGTTGCAATGAAGTGCATGTTTCTTACAACACTGAGTCCAGGGAAATGTAGAAGTCCTCTGCTGTCTTGTCTCTGAGAAGAAAATATTTTTATCTTGGGAAAGAAAGACAGCTTGATTTGAAGGACCACTCAACAGATCCTAGAACTTGATTGAAATCATATGGCTTTGCGTTAATGTGATTTTTAAAAATAGCAAAAGCATGGATACAGTGTAATGACAGCCCAGTCTGCCTGTATTCTGATGCTGAAAACTTGGTAAAGCAATATTCACTTAATAGTTTGAATGTAGTTTTGTGAGACTTTGGATATTTCCAGAGTGATTTCCTATATTTGGTGAGATGGGCTTTTTGCAGTATTCCCAAACTCTCTTCTGCACTGCGACTTTCCCTCTCTTGTCTAGAATGACGTTGAGTATCCTTTTCATTTGCCCTCTGTTTAAGGTCAGAGAGACTTTTTCTCCAGTTCTCACTGAATTATGAAGGAATGCACCCTTTTCCCTTGTATTCTGCAAGGATAGAAAATTAATACTATCATGATTCCTGCTCCTCAGCCTTTTTTTCCCCCAAGGTTTGTAGATAGACTGTCTCTCCTTTTGGGTACATCTGTCTCTTCTCTTCTGGGACTCAGGCCTTAATTAGCTAATTTGACTATAACTGTTTAACATTTTAGTAGCCTAATTGTTTTACGTTCCCTCTCTATTCTATGGAGCAACAGAGATCTTTAGAAGATGGTCAAAATCATAGCTGAACTTTCTGTCCTAGCAACACAAAACTTTACTAAGACCCTATTCATAAGCTAAATGGTCTCTCTTCCCCGACTTTTAGTCTGGGTGACATCAGTCCTCATTTTTGCTAAAAAGATTTAAACGTACACTTCATATAATTGGTGTGACTCAGTCTTTTCCTCAAAACATTGCATGTGTGGTTTGGTGGGTGAAATTGGAACACCACACATTCCTGCAATCCGTCCATTTCTGACAGACAGCTTTGTTTCTTTATTCAGTGGCTGCTCTGATGCTGATAGAGGTGTCAGAAGAAATTGCTTATCATAAGTGTGGGTTTGTCACTTGTATGAATCAGTTTTATCAGAGCTCCAGAGCATCCTCAGAGACAGTGCTAACTGCTTTGTTTTCAGTCACAAAGTCACTCTTTGTGTTTCTCAATATGGACAGCTGTGTAGCCATTCACAGAATCACCTTGTTCGAAATTTTAAATACAAATATTAAAATTTATCCACCTGTTCTCTGAATTTAACTATAAAGTTTTCAAAAGGGCCTTGGTAACATTCATCCCAATTACCATTCATCTTTTTCTAAGGTATCATGTCTATCCCAGAGACAGTCCATGTTTTAGCACATTTTGTCACAAAGCATATTCTCTTAGCCAAAGTGCCTGATTAAAAATAAAGTTTAAGAAATTTAAAGCAGAACTGTGGCTTAACTCTAAGCCAGGGTTAAAGAGATACATTTTTTTTTCAATTTAATCTTAATTACATGTCAATTAGAATTAAATTCTAGATATTTTCTTGGGAATATAAGGCAGTCCAAGAAACTGAACTCAAGTTGGGAAGTAACATAAAGCCTTGTGAAGGTATTTTATAATTTTTGTGGTTTTTTTTTTTTTGTTTGGTTGGTTTTTTTAAATGGGCTATATTAACAAGTGGAATGGAACAATCATGACATTTTAGCCTCTTTTGACATTTGCAGGTAGCCAGTACATGGGTCTTTCAGAATGTTTCAGCACCAAGGAATAATTTGGTGATGGAGTCAGATATTTATTTGATACAAAGAATGTTTGTTTACAAAGAATGCACACAAAATTTTATTTTCTTAGACACCATTATAGTTAAACAACAAAAGGCTATTTTTTTCCCCAAAGTTTCAAGTTTCATTCTACATAGAATTCTCCCACCTCTCAAACGTATGACACTTGCCTCTGCTTGTTGTCTTGGCTGCTTCTTCTTCTCTGTTTTTGAAGGTTTTTTGGATGTTCCTGAAACAGACTTCCATCGAACTATACCCAGTAAATTTCTAGTACCCTTTTCCATTTTAGTTTTCCACTTGTTCTGTGTTTTGGGTAGGGGATCCTGTTGTTTTAGATAAAAGAAAATATATTTTTTGTGCCTCATCTTAAACCTATTGCAAATGATAGGCTTGTCCCAGCATCCACAAAGTTTCATCTAACTTCTATTGCACTATTTTATAATCTCAATCTTGTTTAAAATTAAGTAGTTCCGATCTGCTTCATATTTTAATCTGAGGCAACAGTCAGAATATAATTTTCATGTTCTAAATGCCCACTTTGTTGTGTTTTCGTATAATTCAAAAAGTAACTGTGGTATATGTGATATCTAGTATAGTATGGAATGGAATAGGTTGCACTGCATCTAACTTTGGTTGTTAATTTTCCTCCAACTTTAATTTAGTGAGCAAGATGTCCTTAAATGAGTTCTACGGCCCCTGTGTAGAAACAATGAAAGGAGACTGGTAGTTTTGAAGACCTTGAGACTAATGCCTAAAATTAAGCATAATGTGAAATCAGATAATTTATATTTGATCCTATAGCTATCTGTGTCATCCTCATGGACTGCAATGGGTCAAGAAGCAAACAGGGGTCAGTTAATTTCCTACAAAAGGTCATTGACCTTTTTTTTTAACTAAGTCAGTGTATGAAGCTTTTGCTCAAATAACCACAATACCAAAAATGTTTTAGTATCTTCCACCACACTCCCTCTTAAGCTCTCTAAAAATACGCCTTAATTGCTCCAGCTGCAAATGGCACCAGCATGATGATTTTGATCACATCATTCAAATGTAGTTCATATGTTTATACAAAACTTTCTTGGCTTTTATAAGGTGACTTTTGTAACTCCGTAATGTTTGAGTAGAAAAATACCATAGAAACTGTATAAAGTTTACACAGGACAAAAATTACATACATGCAAATCCTCACAGCAGTCTTTCATCCATGGCTCCTAATATGACAAACTTCTCTGTTCAGATTCTCTAATGGTTCTTATTGCCAAGAACAGCTATTCATACTTCAGCTTACACTGTAAATCAAGGCCCAAGACCGAGAGGTATCCACTGTAAAGTAATTTATAAGAGCAACAGCAATATAGTAACTACTATCAACCAGTGTTCATGAACTGTTATTCCTGGCTAGCACCATTACGACCACCTGGCTGATGTTCGTTGTTTTCCACCTCATTCTTGCCCTTTTATTGTCCTCCACCTTTTAAACCCTAGCCAAGAACTCCACTAATACAGCAACAAATTTACTGGCAAGCTCTGCAACAGCTGAGCCCATCCCAGTAGCTCTGTGCCAGTCAACCAGCTGGTAATCTGGGAACGATCTGAGAACTGGATGTAATGATGTTTCACAGACCAAAAAGAGACTCCGCAGTATTTGCCTTAGAGAGGTTTTTTTTCCCTTCACTATGGCATTGTTTGCTGTTCATGGTTGTTGGCATAGAAAAGTTAATATGGAGGACAGCAGAGAGAAACACATTGGAACCAGTTAGGGAACTGCACTTGGAGAGTAGGGAAGTATTTCCTAAAAGTGAATAAAGAATTCTGCAAAATACAAAATTCAGAATAAATGTGTGCAGTTGAATTATAACACTCATTTCCTTAGTTGGTGTAATACTGATGGCATTATTAAACTTAAATTAACTTTATGGGTAAATAAATTGCTAACTCAAGTCTTGGTGCTCTTGAGTACTTTTTGCTTTTACTATACATTACATTCTTTCCTTTTGCTTTCTTTCATTACTTGTCTTAAAACATCTGTTTTCTTACGATTGTGCTTCATTTCTATTCTGATACATTTATTCTAGTACAGGTTTAGGAAAAGATGAAGTTATGGGGCAACCTCGTTCAACTTAGGTGTCCTTTTTCTAATTCTGGAAGTATTTGTCTCTCCTTGGATCTGTTGGCATAGAGCTCTAGTGACATAAAAAATTATGTTCTCAGAGTTTTAGTTACCTCAGTGCTTCAATTTTATTGTTCCAATACACTGAGTGATGCCCACATTAATAAATTATAAAGTCATTTAAACCCGGTCTCCCCCAGCAAGGTGATTACCCAGCCACTCAGTTAAGGTTATCAGTCTCTCTTCCACTCTAATAAATGTTTAATTTTATTCTATGTAAAGTGGAATAGCTTTAACAGTATTGCATTCCTTTATGATTATTTAGGAGAAATTTGAAGAGAAGCTTTTAAGTACAATGAGTTTTTAATGATAAAGCAGGTCAGTTTATGTAATACTGAAGCAAGGCCTTTCTAAGGGATGAAGAAAGAGAAAATTATGCCTGACCCAAACTACTAACACTAATTATTAACTGCATATCTCCTTGTCACATACTCCAGCAAGTTCTTGATTTCATCACCAAACTCTTTAAGGAATTTCTATCTTTACAAACAAAACATACTGAGAAAATGAGGTAGAGGTTGAGAATAAGGTAGGATATTCCCCCTTGATAAGAGAGGGAACACACGTCTAAATTAAAAAAAAAAAAAAAAAAGCTGTGGTTTAAATTCACGAAAGTCACCATTGTGAATATACAGTTCCCAAAGATTCTAATGGTTCTAGCCAACTTGTCTCCCCCATTCTCAAAGTCTTGTTATATCCTGATAGGAACCCTGAAAGTTTTTAAAATCTTTATGAACTTCACAGAGGATAAGTATTTCCCATCCAGATGATGTTTCCTACAGGTACTTTGCCAAATATGTTCAAATGCAACAAGGAAATTGTTCCAGTGTGTCCTGTAGAAAATATAATGTAAGTCATGGAGAAATGCAATTGCCACTGAAACCCTGGTAGCAACCTGTCCCCCTTGCAAGTCACCAAGCCTCCATGGGAACTCTGAGTGTACTCCTCAGGCACAGGCATGGCTCTGTGTCTCAGGACTACTGGTGTGTAACTTGCTTGCTCAAGGCATAAATGCCTTTAGAAGCTATTTTAAAATTCTGTACAGTAATGAATTTTCTCCAATAAATTAGTGAAGTCATTTGTATGTACCATGGTCCCAGTATGATAATGACCGAATTGACTTTCACCTTGGTACTACACTTGGTGTTTAAAGAACAGCTAATTTTTCCAGGCTCCACAGAAGAAAAAAAACAACAGTTCTGACAGTCAGACTGCTACTATAATCACTATAAAAAATTAGATTCTATCTGAAAGAAACAAAATCTGTTTTCACTTCCTCCGTAACCAATATATGAAAATGAGGAAACGATAGCATTTTTAACAGCACGGATTGTATAAAATATTTCATCTGCAGCCCAAGTGCCACTGCTTTGTCCTGGGATTTCTGCCAAACCAGGAGGCTGTTCAGTTGTAATTAACATTTCTCATCCCAATATCATTGTTGATGAGTCCCCATTCAGTTTCAAGTACAGCTGCCTGATACAGTAGCTCATTATGAACAGAGGACCTCTGCTGACTCTTTTCCCTTCTGCTCTACTTATCATGGGCACTTTTCATTTTTTTTCAATGAAACACACAGTTCCCTTCTTGACAGACTTTGTGAGGTAGATTTGAAGATCAGCATATTGTTTTTAGCTTGATCCATGTGAGCTTTGTTGCCTTTAGGAAGTCTTTCATCTTTTTTTTGGATCTGCTGGACTTCATTCCTTGCTGGACTGATTCCACCTTGAGTTAGACATCCTTCACCCCTTGTTAAATTTTTTGTCCATTCAGTTTGGTGCTCAGATTAACCAGATCAGATACTGACGCATTTCAGCCTGGATCTTCTGATATTCCTTGGCATTGCTTCTCTTCAGTCTCTTGGAAGCTTTGCTAAAACTGAATGGAAAGCTAAGCGGTTACAAGTGATGTAGTGATGTGAGCAACTATTCTTAAGGATACGTTATATAAATGGTCAGCATGAGGCATGGGGGTACCCAGCCACTATGAGAAAATTCCATAGGAAAACAGAGACTTCAGTTATTTTTCTCCGCAATTGTTAATAGACAAATCAAAAGAATACGCTGGAAGATGACCTATTTTAAAATAAAATTATCTTTTACTGCTAATAATAATTAATTATTTTAAATTAATAATAAAAATAATTTCAATTAAATTAATAATTT
>NW_010103406.1:45952-72599 GCF_000699245.1 Pterocles gutturalis | reverse complement strand
TCGGCCCGCCCTTTTCCCCCCGTTCGGTGAGGGCGGTTTCCCTCCCCAGCAGCCGTGTGGGTGCTCCCAGGAGCCGCTGGGCCCGGAGGCTCTCCGCGGGGGTGTGGGTCAGGTGCCGGGGGCTGGGGGCACAGGTTGACTTGTCGGCAGGGGGCTGAACCGAACCAGAAGTTGTCACACCAGCTTGGATCCAGGAAGAAAAATAAAACAGAGGAACAGCACAGCATGACAAGTGGTTTAGTCTTGCATTCCCCAAGCTTTTATAAACATAATTCAGGAAAAAGAAGCTAGTGCAGTCAACTGGAAGTGTTGATATAGGACATAAAACCTTTCTTTATTCTTTCCTTATGCTTCTGCTCTCTGCATGCACCCCTGGCTTTTCAGGGGCAAGGTCCAGGACATGCAGGCCTCCGTAACTGCTTGGTTGCTGGGGTGAGACCAGAGGCATAGTTCAGTAATAGAGAAAAATCAGAATTAGGCCTCTGACTGCAGGTGGAACTGTGTTCCAGCCACATATTGCAGGTGTCTGTTCCCTACAAACTCACTCCACCGGTTCAGCTGTGTTAGTCATTAGGTATTTTCTGCCCTTCTGCATCTGGCTTGGACGTGTAAAACCAGTACAAAATGCCTGTCATCTCCTTTGATTTCTCAAAATGCAGGCAGGCACCCTTGCCTTGTCTGGATCAAGTTTGTCTTGCTGGATGATCCACAAGCGCACAGATCTGCTCGGAACTACAGCCTTTTTTTATCAAAATATCTTGCACAGTGAATATAATAAAGGATGGTTAATTACTAATTGTTTTATCTAACTTTTTGAATTACTAATTTAATTATATGGTATTCTTTTGGTCTTTTTTGCTCAAACTTGAATTTATTTTAGAGAATCAGAGCTATGTATTCCAGCCTCAGAGAACTTGAGATCTTTTTTTGCTTGGAACTTGGTAAATGCCTGTAGGAAGGATGCTCAAGCCCCTGTTTAAGTGACAGTCCTGTACAGAAACATTCATAAAGGGAAGCTGATCTGTCACACAGCTATGTGCTGTCTGGATGGCACTCTCTGAGAGAGGGCTCGGAACTTCTGCAGGTTTGTGTATGTGCTGACCACAGTTCAGATCCAAGGACAGAGACAAAATTATCTTCTTAAAAACCTGAAGTTGAGAGCAGTGTTTTTTACTTGTCTGAGGAGAGTGGTTAATAGGCTGGACAGGGCTGCTACTCTAGAAGGATCTTGACAGTATCAAGAAATGAGAGCCCAACATAAGAAAGACATGGACCTGTTGGAGAGAGCCCAGAGGAGGGCCACAAAGATGGTCAGAGAGCTGGAGCATCTCCCCATGAGGACAGGCTGAGAGAGTTGGAGTTGTTCAACTTGGAGAAGAGAAGGCTCCAGGGAGACCTTATAGCAGCCTGCCTGTACCTGAAGGGGGCTACAGGAGAGATGGGGAGGCACTCTTTATCAGGGAGTGTAGTGATAGGACGAGGGGTAACAGTTTTAATCTGAAAGAGGGGACATTTAGACTAGACATTAGGAAGACATTTTTCACTGTGAGGGTGGTGAGACACTGAAACAGGTTGCCCAGGGAAGCTGTGGATGCCCCATCCCTGGAGGTGTTCAAGGCCAGGCTGGATGAGGCTTTGAGCAGCCTGGGCTAGTGGAGGGTGTCCATGCCTGTGGCAGGGGGGTTGGGAACTTGATGATCTTTAAGGTCCCTTTCAACCCAAACCATTCTGTGATTCTGTGAACCTCATATATTCCAGCAAAGGCAACAAGAAAGCCCTGCATCTGGGATAGAATAGCCTGATGACTAGAACAGGCTATAGGAAGACTTGATGGAGAGTAACCGTGCAGAAAAGGAACTGAGCGTTGTGGTGGACCACATACTGAATGAGTCTAAGTGTGCTGTTTGCAGCAAAGGACAACTCTATTGTGGGCTATATTAGTAAATGGTCTAGTTTATAAGTAATCTAAACTGTCAGTTTTTACTCTTATCAATCTCTAGATGTCATTAAAGGTTAAGGACAAAATTATGATCGATCTAGCTTAGTTTTTGCTGTATTTGCGCTCAGACAGGATGGGCTGTGGGTTTCCATGAGTTTACCTTGTGTGATAAGTTTGAAGAATTTGTGTCATCACTTCTTCAAGATGAGTCAGTATTAAAGAAAAGCATGGCATGGCTACTACATATCTTTAAGGAATATCTTTTTCTTTAATTCTAGATCATAAACTCATGGATTAGTGTATAAAGCTCTCAGGAAATTAAATATATGTTCCAAGAGGAAGTACTGCAGTTTGGAGTATGATGCTTTTTGTCTTTTGCTCATTGCAAAAAAAAATCTGTTCAAGGCTCAAAACAGCATTCAGCTGTGAGATATGAGTGGCTCTTTCGGAAGTGTTAGGCACTGCAATGACCAAGGTATAATAGAAGAACCAATGTATTTTTTATCATCTTGCATTTAAGGTGCTTTTTTTAGAATGGTAGAAAAAGTAAATCAACACAAACGAATTAAAGTTCTTTTTACATCCTGAAAAATGTGAGGCCGCCCACTGCATGTTTCTTTGAAGATTTGGACAAATAACTATTAATATTAATAGAGGATTTGTAAGACTGCTTGATAATAGGTCTCTCTAATTTGAGGTGGGGATGGTTGAGCAATGACTGCAAAGCAGCAGTGACTGCAAAGTCAGTTGATGAAGTAATTTCCTTCTGAGGTTCTGAAGGAGGAAAAGGTGTATTAGTGAAACCTTAAAGATTGGCTTCCTCCAGCTTGGTCTGCTCTGGGTAAACACTCAGACCTGGTGCCATCAAGTGCTGTCTGCCTTCAAGTTCTCTCTGCAGGCAGGAATCACAGGTCTCAGAAAAACCTCAACACTCTCCCTCCCCACATTCACACCAGTTAGATGTGAGAAAAAAAATGTCTAATTTCACTGTTAATAATCTGTTTGGCTATGTAAAAAATAGGAAAATTTTCTAACCTGTTACATTCTGCTGTGCCTCATCTGTACCAGGAGGATTATGCTAGTTTAAATATTTTAAATTAGTTTGGTTACTGGAAGAGGAAAATCAGGGAAAGCCTTCTGAAGCACTTGCTGTTGTAGTACAGGTACTTTAATATAACCAAATCAGCACGTGTCTTTTTACTGACACTTGTGACAAAACTTTTTCATACATGTCTGCAATTCAACCTCAACTTCTTGTTTTTATTAAAAAAGGAGTATACAGAAAGAAAATCTCATTTAAATAACCTCTGTTTATAGGGTATTAAAACTACAAATTATCTCAGTAATTTTTTCTTACCCCCTGTGTGCGTTCAGCATAATGGAATTCCTTTATATTACTCCGATGCTCTGTAGGTAAATGCTGTTATATACAGCTCTACATACCTTTCATTTAGAGAAGTGAAATGTCGAAGTTGTGTTTGATGCATATGCAGGGAAGAGAATTCAGGCTGCTTACGTACCTACTGGTCCTGCAAATGTTTCAGCAACCTGCTTAAACTCCTTGTTAGGTGATGCCTTAGTCATTTTCAGTAGGGGACAAATGCAGTTTGGAGTACAAATCTTTGTTTGGGACCTTTTAATCATTCTAGGAACTGTATTTCCAAAATGATTTTATTTGGTGTCTTTTCAGGACATGTTTTACAGTTTTAAAGATGATTCAGAATGTACATTAGCAAAACTGGAATTCTGATCAAGCAAAGCATCTAATTGGAAGGTTTTTTCAAAGGCTTCCATCTATCATTATGCTGCAAAGCGTGTTTGCATCTGCCTTAATTATTTAGCTTTTTTTTTGTTAGTGATAAGGTTTATCTATGGAAAATTATCCCCAGAGCCTGCAAATAAATGGAAATAATACATTTAAATGCAAATAGAGTTTCCAGATTTTAAGTAGTTAATACTGCTCAAATGTGGTTTTGGAATAGATGTGATTATTGTAAAGACTGATTTACTTTATTTTGCTTTCTTTTAAAAAGTGATTCTAAATTACCGCATTTTTATAAGCCTGTAATTCTTTGGTTTTTAGGGGTTTCTACCCTGGTGAAGGTATACTGGGCAAGTATTGACTTGAAAGGCGCTTTTAGGATGTCTGAAGATGATGAAAAAGTTAAGTTCTGTCGAATTGAACCTGCGATTCAGAAATTCGTTAAAGTGGCAATTCCAACAGATTTGGAAAGGTTAAGGAAACACCAAATAAATATTGAGAAGGTTAGTATTCACTTTTTACTAACACAATTCTTTTTGCAGTATAGAAGCAGTCATGCTGGAAGATTATGTAGAGATTTCAATGGAAAGTTGATTATTAAATGTATTAATTCAAATTTAACTAAAAATTAAACTTCTATATTCTCTAGTCATTCATTGTGTACAGAGGCCTTTACTAGTGGGAACTAGTCAATCTACAGAGTGAGAAACACTACTCTTTTGTGTTAAAAAGTTGTTGTAAGGAAAGCAGCCTAATAGTCTTACTTATTTTTAAGTCACAGTGGTTTGCTGGCAACTATTCTAAGTAACTTGCTGTTTATACCTATTTTTTTCTATATTTTTTTAGACTGATGTGAAAGAGCGATTGAATTACTTAAGTAAATAGGAAAAGAGTTGTATCAACATTGCATCATGTTTATATGCTTCTTGCTGACATTAGCTCAGGCTTGACAATGAAACTAAATATGATTCCCAGAAAAATTAGTGTCAAGTTAAATTCTTCCGTACACTATGACAATGCCTGTACTGGTAAAATAAACATGCCCAGGACACTTGTCTGGCATGAAAGGGCCTATGTCCATATTATTAAGCCCTCATATTCTGCAAAACAGGGTGGCTGCATCCACACTGCTAATTGGGAGTAGCCTCTGTTCTGTGTTTATAACTCCTTAACTGTTCTCAGGAATTCTTCACATGAGAAAGCTGTTTGGCATGGCCAAAACCATGCCAGGGATGGTTCTAGCAATTTAACAGCACAGATGACCAGATTTCAGACTTGAAACATTTTCAATCGCTGCTTATTAGTATAGCTGTAGCCTGTGGAAGCAGATAAATTGGTTTGTTGAGGAAGGTGGTAAGAGATTTACTAAAACAGGTAACGACTAAAAAAAAGGAAGAGAGTGAGTGTCTCAGAAAACACGCTTATAATACCAACATTGTGATGGAATTTTTGAAATAACTGATAAAAGACATATTTTTTTAGAAGAAGTTGATACTTACCACCACAGAAAAACAGGGATAGTGAGTGTCTGTAGTTCTGCGAAGTTCTGTACAAGTTTCTGAAATATCATAACATCATATTAATTTCACTAGGCTTGTTCACAATATATAAAATCAAGTGTATATGTAAATCTGGATGGTGTAGGACAACTATCTAAATTTTTTAACACCTTGGGAAGGAATGAATAAATGGGAAGACAATACATGAGCATGATTTTGATTTTTTGGAAGATATGGTCTGAAGGGTGTGCGTAATGTTATTCCTGAAAGTGTTTTGTATTTTGCTGCTGTCACTTGTTCACAGCTTTGCTATAACTTTACTGTAACTTTACCAAATGGGTAACCTTTTGGATGAAATTTTCCATGCCAGGTTTCTGCCTTGAGTAGTTTGGAGATGGGGAAGGTGGGAAAATAAATCCATGTACTTGTTTCTGAGAACACAGTCAGGAAATGATGTGTTGTTCAAGTGATATTAATTTATTTTAGTAGGAAGTGTTTAGTTTACATGATAGTGATTGATAGCTTAGTGATAATTTCTTTTCAAAGGAGTGATGTGTTAGAACAGTAACTTGAAATTTTTTATGAGGTGGTCTTTGTTTGGACTGTACATTTTGCTGTGCTTCTAAAAGTCTGCCATGTTCTAGCCAAGAGGTATGATTCTGGGAAGAAAAAGTAGTTTGCAGGTACTCAGTAGATGCTGGTTAAACTTCACCAGCTGAAGATTGCTAAAGATTTACCCAATACTGGGCACACTCATGAGCTTAGAAACCAAAGCTCATTCTTGGAGTTGCTAAATTGATTGGTCCTAAATTTGAGAATCGAAACAGGGAGGGGATTTTTCTGGTGTTTCCACAGTTCCATCCTCTTACTTTCCCGTACTTGTGTGCAAGAGGAGACTCTTCCTGGCTCATGTAAATAAAGGATAAAGAACTGGGTGGGGGGGAACTTGTGAAGAAGTACCTCAGATGGAAGGTGAAAGTGCAGAAATGGTGACTGACGGAATGATGGGACTCGGGAAAGACTGGGACAGAGCAAGAGCTGGGGCTACTGGAACTGATGATGTGAGATAATAATTTGACTCTTTCCTGGTAAAGGTGTAATAAGGACACATTAAGGATATGAACTGCAATATCCACAAACTGAAAAGTGTATTAGTGTAATATTTGCCTGAAGCAATGACTTCTGAATGAGATGACCTGTTTTTTTCAGTCACAGCATGTTGTTTAGTCTTTGTTATTCCATATTTTTGTAATTCATTACGTTACCTAGATGCCAGCTGATTCTGCATTTTTTTGCCTTGGAGCTGGACAGTTTGCTGCAGAACCATACTGTAGCGGCCAGGGGCAGCTTTCTGTTCTCCAGCTTCTCCCACAAAGAACAGTTATCTTGCCAGATAGTGTTACCATGGTGTCAGGGAAGGGGTGAAATACATTCCACGTAATTTAGCCATGTGTTGGTCAACTGAAATCTTTATCGGCCCAGCAACTCATTTGCGTCAAGCATTCCTGTTTTGCAGATAGAAGGGGAGATCATTGCAAGAATAGTTTTCTGTGTCTAGAAGAAAATGCAGAAAATATTAGTACTCAGGCTAAAATGAGTCTATATTAATCCTGATCTAGTGCTTTGTTCAAAGCATTGTCAGAGAAACTCATGCTTAGCCAAAGTTTAATTATAGGCAATACAGACAGCAGTGTTTCTGTACTGGCATTCATTGACCACATTGAAATACCAAGATACTTTATTGAGTAGTTGATTTTTCTATTTTGCATGTAAAAATCTCATGCAATCTAAAAGTATTTGGTTTGGACATTTCTTGAGATTTTCAGGTTTTTGATGGTATCAGTGTGAATGATCAGTTCAGTCAACATAATAAAATTTGCATATCAGAACAATCCTTAAATAATTGTAAACATAGTTCTTAAAATTGACGTGTTAACCATGCTTCCTCTAGAACAACACTTTTATGAAAGCAACAAGTGGTAACAATGTTTAGTATAGATTGATCTTTCTGGTTTCAGAATACTATTAAACATTTCTACATCCCTAGACAGTATAAATCCTGGCAGATTGTATATTTGAATTAGTAGTTAACAGAATTATTAGAAACAAGTAACTATGGATAAAACCTTTAAATAAATTGGTAACTATACCAGCAGGTATTCAGCAGTACTGAAGACTTCAGAACTTCTGTGTATTGACAAAAAATATAAGACACAAATATTTATGAGAAGCAATAAATCTGAGTATAAAACTAGTCCCTAAATGCCATGTTCTTTAAAAAGTCCACACTCAGTATAATGTTCTTAAAATTTGAAAGTTTCTCTTTCTCTTTTTATTTTTTTTAATACTTTTCTGTCTGTAAGAACTACATACATTCAAAAATTTACTCTACTGATAGATTTATGAGAATGTGAGAATAGAACTATGGCAAATCAGAATTTGAAATCTGTCACCAGGCAGTTTTAGTTTGTCAGAACACTAGCAATAGTTCGGTTGAGACACATCCGTGATAATTTTCATTTTGTATCTCGTACATGCATTTTAGCCATGATGAATGTGTTACAGTACTTCTATGAGCTGTCAGCATGAGCAGCTTAAATGGTTTTTTCTAAAATACTTTTTGTAAAACTTTCAGCCATGTAAACCAAACATCCCTAGAGGTAAAAGGATAATTTTGTAGAATCTCATCCTGTTTATTTTACAGGCTACTTTTAAGCAAAAATCACTAATTATGTCAAACTGCTTAGAGCAGCAACATTATTTACTTATGATGAAGCCAATATCTCTAAGCTCATTTCATGAATATTGATTTAAACCTTAGGTTCCAGAGATAGTCCAAACAATTAATCTACTAAATCGCTATTTGAAGAAACTATAAAATCAATATATAATGAAATTTGACCTTGAGTACACCTTTTCAGAGGAAGTGGCTACCATAAATACATTGTCATTGCTTCTCAACTATTTGAGAGTCTAACTTTCCACATGACGGTTTCTGAAGACTTAAAAATTGCATCCTTAAGAAGTCAGTACTGTATGCTTATTTTTTTTTATTTCCATGTTTTCCCCAAAGAGTTCTTGTTTTCTAAAGCACATTCTGTGAATTGGGTGGCCTTTCACTCCAAAACAGGGAATAAAATGCATGCTTATCTAAAAGAGTTACAACTTTGTTAGCCACTGTTAGATGAAAGCAATTGTCATGGTACTACAGGAAGCTGGAGATTTTGGCATGCTGCCCTAAACTTTGTTGGTGATATGCAATACACCTTAACAAAAGTGCTGTGAGACATGCTGTCCTTTTCTCTGTTGCATTAAGTTTTAATTTTGTTTCCTTATGCAGTGCCAAAGTTAAAGGATGCTGTGTAAAACACTTTCTGTCTTTGGCTGGGGACCATTGTTGAGGTGGAAAGCTACAAAAAGCTGACACAAAATGAGAAATTAAGATACCTAAGTCTTTCTGCAGTCTTCATCAGAGTTTATACATTTGTATAAGACATTTATTGTGGAGCTTTTAGAACTGTTGATGAGCACTACCTGCTACAAAAATTGATGTGGAAATTATGGAAAGCTTTGAGTTCTCTCCGTGGGCACTGGATACTTTCAAGGAGAAGTGGAAGAGATCCAAAACGTAAGCATGAAGGTTTCTTTCTAAAGAGACCTCTCAAAAGAGAATGGGACAAAGTGGAAAAGAGATTGAGTGTCTAAAAGTAACCTTATGTTTTGTATTTCTGATGTGGAATACAAACTATATGGCTATAGCACAATTATTATAGGATCATAGAACGGTTAGGGTTGGAAAGGACCTTAAAGATCATCAAGTTCCAACCCCCCTGCCATGGGCAGGGACACCCTCCACTAGACCAGGTTACTGAAAGCCTCATCCAGCCTGGCTTTGAACCCCTCCAGGGATGCGGCATCCACAACTTCTCTGAGCAACCTGTTCCAGTGCCTCAACACCCTCCCCGTTAAAAATTTCTTCCAAATGTCTAGTCTAAATCTACCCTCTTTCAGCTTATAACCGTTACCCCTCTTCCTCTCACTACACTCCCTGGTAAAGAGTGCCTCCCCATCTCTCCTGTAGGCCACCTTTAAGTACTGGTAGGCTGCTATAAGGTCTCCTGGGAGCCTTCTTTTCTCCAGGCTGAAATTATTATTAAATACCACAGAATCATGGAACAAAACACCCAAAACACAAACAGTGGTTTGGGTTGGAAGGGGCATTTAAAGACTACCTAGTTCAACCCTCCTGCCATGGACAGGGCCATCTTTTGCTCAAAGCCCCATCCAAGCTGACCTTGAACACCTCCAGGGATAGGGCATCCACAGCTTCTCTGGTTTGCTATCCTTGAGTTCTCCAGAGTGAACGTTGCCCAGTTCACCCTACTTTGTGTTGGATGAGAATGAGAAGTCAACAGGGAGGAATTCTCTGACCACATGAATGTCATTGCTCTGGGTATATTAAGTCATTGGATTCTTTGAGGTCATCACTACCCTAGTAGGAATTTTGAAGAAAAGTAATAAAACTTCTAAGTATATAAAGCAGATAAATGTGCTGAATGTTTCTAGTAGACTTTATAAAGAACAATACATGCTTCCTGAGCAATTCTTCTTGTTATTCTTAACTCAAAACCAGGATTTTTTTTATTGTTTGGTATGTGGACAATATATTACAGTGTGGGGGGTTCACCTTGGCTGGATGCCAGGTGCCCACCAGACCCTTCTATCACTCCCCCTTCAGCCACATAAAGGGGGAGAATAAGATGAAAAACTCGTGTGTCAAGATAAAAGCAGTTTAATTAAAGCAAAGGCCAAGGCCATGCACAGGAACAAAAGGTAAACAAAGATGTTATTCTCTGCTTCCCCTCAGTAAGCGATGTCCGGCCACTTCCCAGGAAAGCAGAGCTTCAGTGTGTGCAGCAGCTGCTCACCCACAGTAACCAATGCCCCCTTCCTTCTGCCTGCCCTTGGCTTTTATGGCTGAGCTGAGGTCACATGGTCTGAAACAGCCAATCCGGGTCAGCTGTCCTGGCTCCGCCCCCTCCCAAGCTGTGTTACACACCCCCTGCTGGCTGCCAGGGCAACACTCAGCACTGGGAGGGTGCTGGGGGGGTACTGACTCCAGCTCAGACAGACACAGTACATACAGTCAGTTAAAATTGAAAAGGTAGTTTTTCCCCAAATACCTGCTGTTCCACCCTCCGAAATTGCTGTTTCAGTACTCTTTCAAGGATGACTGAATTGGAAGATCTACTGTTGATACAGATTTTTTTTTGTCCATTTCATTTTGAAGAACAATGGCAGTAATTTTAATGGGTTAATAATTTATGCAGAAGTTGTTGGTTTCCTAGAAAAATCACTTTAATCTGACTTAATTGAACACTAAATGTTTTCTCTTCCATAGCTCTACCAAATTCTAACATGAAAGGACCTTCTTTGAAAATAAGAAATACCTTCAGATTTCTCATTGTATTTTAGGAAGATGAGTAACTTGTGATCTTTATTGCTGTGGCCTCTAAAATTATGAAAAGAATTAAGGAAAGATATAGGCTGTAGATTAAATTTTTTATTGGTAACAAAGCATATCAAGAAATTGAGGAATTAAGCTTCACCTAAAAATACCCCACAAATCATGGTAAATACTTTGTCTTGTTATTTAAACAATTAAAAATAATGTTCTAATATTGTCTAGTATTGTAAATGTATTCTTTGGTGGTTTCAGCACCTATTCCAGGAATCTTAGCTTCTAATGGTATTATTTTACTACTCTTCATGATAATGTCTCTATGTTGTTTATGTCAACTGCCAATAGCAGGGATTGATTTATTTTAATGATGAAAAGGTTTATACGTGATGATATGCAGTTCATTTGCAAAACTTGCTCTTTGTTAGCGGAATAATTACTCTGGTCTCTGTCCCGTGGAAAGTGTTGCATGGTTAGTTCCCTACTGAAGTTAGTGGAGCCTCATGCGGGTGCCAAATCTGCCCTGATGGTTCTTGTAACTGTGTTTGTAACTATATAGAAATGGTAGGTGTAAATGTAGGTAAAAGTTTAAATGCAATTTTCTTTGTAAATAATACCAGATAACTTGTCCTATGTGAGCAGTACTGCTTATCCCCTGTTCCATCCCTTTTTCCTCCTGCTGCCCTTCATTTTACTGACCACCAAGTGATTTATGCCACAGCAGTGTCAGGATGCTGCAGTATCTCTTTGTTTTTAAAAACTGATGCTGAAACGCTGGTTATCTGCAGTTCAGTAAAATATGTTGTACAAAATTATTTAAAAGTACATTGCCATTTACCTGTCTAAATTTTGCAGTGGAAATGCCTATGACTCAGCTTCTTTACTGTCAATTTTGAAAAATTAAAGTGATTATTTACTGGAAGTTCCTTTTTTCTGCATAGCTCGTTGGTAAAAATAGCAATTATATGGAGTATTTTTCCTTTATTTTAGTATCAAAGATGCAGGCTCTGGGACAGATTGCACGAAGAGCACATTAATGCAGGACGAACAGTTCAGGTAAGGATATTAAAATGACTGTGATATTCATGGAATGAAATTACCTCAGGGGTGGATCTTCACAGGGATGTGTATTTGAGGGATGGGTTTGACAACAAATACATGGTATTGCTTTACTTCCTTTAAAAGACAGGGATTTCCTAATTGTGTCCCATGAGGCAGATACAGTCAGAAATATTTCAGGATTCTTGAACAAACAAAAGTTTGGAGACTCTGGTCTTTTGCAAATTGTCCTCTTACATTACTAAATTAGGAATTACAATAAGGGATACTGTTAATTTTAAACTGTGCTTTCAGACAAAACACAGAACATCTGGACTACTGGTTTGGTGTGCAGATCTCTTGTTAGATGCATAATGTCATCAAAGACACATTTGCTAGTGTGGCATCATCTCAGTGACTTCATGCATAGTCACCCATAACTCATCACATAGGGAATCTCACATCTATTTCTGGAAAGCAAATGCATGTCTTGATGAAAATTATTCAAAAGCTAATGCCAGACATCAGCCTTCACACTGATGAATAGCACACAGCCAAAGGAGATTATCAATACCGAAGAACACAAAGACCAGGTCTGCACTGCAGTTTACAGACACAGATATGGCAGCTAGTGGTTATAACATGCTGTACTGGCAAAATTCAGGGACAGACGTATCTTTACCATCTTGTGTTTGTTTCATAGGTGTTGTTCACAGGAGGGAATTTGTGACTAGAAAAAACCTTTTGTGACGTGCATCTAGACAAGCAGGCTTTGCCAGCAGGGGTAACAGAGTCCTAAAACACTGTATTTTATAATTCTGATACTGTAAATTCATGTGTTTGTTGCAGTGCTGTACTGACTCCTGTGGGAAATTAGACCAGACTAGAAGATGGAAAAAAAACCCACAAAACTTGGAAAGAAGAACTTAATCCCAGTTGAGCAACAGTATTAGACAGTAGGCAGAACTGGAGTTATATGTCTTTTTTGAGGAATGGAAAGTGTTAATTAACTTCTTTAGTGTAGGTTAAAGAAGTTATGTCTGAAATCCACTTGAGTTTCTTGTTTGGAGGTTTGAATGTTTGTTTTGATTTTCACCAAGCTTTTTTGAAATTTGAATATAAAATAAGTTTATTCTTCGAAAGAGTCTTCCAAAGGTCCTGTTGTTAAAACAATGGCATTCTAACAGGTGTGGTGTAGTAAGCATGTTTACTTATGACTGTGCTCTAATCTATTTTCACATCTCAGGAGTAAGAAAGGCTTCTCTTGCAGCCCTTTATTATCGGTATCATTTGTTTAGCAAGACAAAATCTATCAATAATTAGAGAAAAAGTAGTCATGTTGAAGATGATGTTTTTAAATACAGTAAGTGCTTTAGTAATAAAACCTCCTATTTGTCTCTAGAAACCTTTGTGTTTGTCTTGAACCTAAAGCCTGCCATTTTCACTTTCAGACAGAATAAATTTTCTTATATTTTATTTAATTCTCATTGCTTTTAGATCTGGGTGCAAGTTATGCATTAAAGTGGTTCACATTCTGATACCCAGAAAGCAGAATAAGTATCAGGGTCCATGCAAGAAAAGTGGACTAGCTCTTTATTTTAATTAGTTAGGAGTCTGGAGTACTTGATAATAAATTATATGACATGTAGAATGTGTTTGCTGTAAGCTGTTTAAATGTTTACCAGTGAACTTGTGATCTGTTTCTTTGCAAAGAAATCAGATTAATTACTGTGATACCAAATGTTCTCTGCAGCACACACTTTGCTCTCAGAATTAGATGTTGTAAAAATACATTAGGAATCCCTAAGTCAATATTGACCCAAGGCATCTGCCACAGGTTTTAGACAAATATATGCACAGCCACTCTACATTTAATCTATGTGCACATAATTAGCCATTTTTCTGAATTTTCAGTTTACCCAGAATAATTACCTCTGTTGTACTTTTGATGATGGTCAAAATTATAATAGAAGTATAGATGAGCATAAATGTATACCTCTTCTTTCTGGTGACTGGATGCCACATTAAAAACTTCTGAAAAGGGAAGTGAAGAAACCAGGGAAATCTTTGTCCAGGGCATGATGACACCTTTTCAAAAATACAGAGAAAATAGCTCTTGTATACCATGTATGTTTTCATGAATATGCTCTTGTATATTTTCATTTTTAGGGATGGTCCATGGACTTCTTAAAATGTTAGGGTGTGAATAAATAAGCAGTTTTGCTATGCTTTGCCCACAGATATGCTGACTGTACCATACAATTAGTTAATTATTTCAAGATTTCAGTTAATTTCAATGAAAGGACAGTATTTTGTTGTAAAAGCTAAGGACTGTCTTGATCATATTCATAGTGAGAGGTGGAAAAATGTTGCAGTTATTAGAGAGGAATTAAGGCATTGAACAAGAAAAGGGAAAATACTGTTGATGAATTATCCGGCTTTAGTCTATATTCAGCCCACAAAAGGAGTCTCTGTTCTGCTAAACGTACCTAGGCAGACGTAATCTCTCCACTGTGTTGCTCTGACTGGGAAGGCTACTTGAAAAATGTTAATCTATTTTTTTTCTTTTTCACTTTTATGATTTTCATTTCAACTGAAAATGGTTTACAAGTAAGAGGTGGGTTTTCAGTCAGTTCTCTTTTGCATAGATCTTCAAAGCTCAGTTATATGGCTCATGTTTTCTGTACCATTTTTAAAATTATGCAGTCTTCAAATTAAGTATCTTTCTGGGATTTTACGCAAATATACTGGGAGAGCATTAGAAGCAGGGTAGATTAACGTATTGCCACAGGAGATTGTTTATAGTATCAAGGGCCATGTAAAATCAGCTCATTGTTGCAGCCTGTGGCCATCTGTAGGGTAAATATATCCTTAAGCTCATAATTTCTTTGGGCTATGCCAAGAAATTTTTAACATATATCCTTTATTACATTAGTTTGAACAAAGTCTGGAGAAGATAAGTGAAGGCAACATTACATTTACACAGCTAAGCTACTGTAATACTTTCTTAAAAATCATATTTATGTTTGAGAGGATTTAAGGTGATGGGTTTGTTTGGAGGTGCTATTTACTTCATAATTTAAAACAACAATATGCAGAATGGAGGGAGAGTTGGCAGTGATTAACACTCGGAAGACAGGAGATAAAGAAAAAAAGGGACTGTTTTATTGGACATGACAGATCCTGTGTCATCCATGTACTATTTCAGCATAAAGAGTTTAAAGTATCGGAAAATGTATATCACATTACATTTAATGATAATACAACCAAGAAGAAGAAAAAGAGAATGATGGTGTAAAAGAGACTGAGTGTAATAATGGCATGACCACCATGATTCAGTTAGCTGGTAGTGTTAGGAGCAGTAGGCTGATGGGAACAGATGAGTGAAGTGCCGGAGTTTCTGAGCACTCCGGTACTATCAGTTTTGCCAGGGATGCATGGCTGAAGCGGATGCTTACCCTGCAATTTTCAGGTAGCTGTTGCTGGGGCCCTTAGACAGACGTTCAGGTATTTCCATAACTGGTAGAGATATCACATGTTACAGGGAAATCATTCTACAGCTCAAGTCCTTTCTGCCTTTACAAAGGTTTTGGTCACAGAATCATAGAATGGTTTGGGCTGGAAGGGACCTTTAAAGGTCATCAGTCCAGACCCCTGCATGGGCAGGGAAACCTTCAAGGAGATCAGGTTGCTCAAAGCCCTGTCCAGCCTCTCAGACCGTTGACATTTGTATGAGCTGTATCCACGCAGACCTGTTGTTTATCCTCGTTCCCTGGGGGGCCTCACTTTGGGTCAGCACTGAAGCACTGAGGCGCCTTTACTCCTGTTACTGCCACTTTTCCTTGTGGTGTTGTGTGTCCTTATCAATAGCATGCTGTTGCAGCACAGCCTAAGCTCTCTGCCATGGCACAGTACAGTGGGTTGCTGCGTGCGTTTGCCTGTTGTTGAACAGGAATTCTATTATTTCCTTCTTTTTTGCCATCCATTACTTTTTCTCATTTGTAAGAAATTGGTTGCACACAAGAGACAGGTGTTGCTGGTATAACATTGGTGGAGAGGTTCTTGAGTGTTACGTATTTGAGTATGAAGTGATGGTATTTTAAGACAGCCTACAGTAAGCCTATGGAAACACAGCATCTATTTTTCATCAAGTTTGAAAATTCAGCTGTCACCATTCGTGAAGAAAAAATACTGCTCTGAAAAATAAATACTGGAAAAAATAAGGAATTTTTACTCTTTCATGTAAATACGGTTTATCAGCTTTCTGAAAACTGCCATTAAGACTTTTGAATCCCTTAGGGAGTCTATCACTTTTCTCACATGTCCAAGACATCTGTGAGGGAACTTCTGTTCATAAACCACTTACGAGAAGCAGAATATGTAAAGATAATTTGTGGTTTTAAAGATAATTCTAAAAACTGAATACTTACAATTTGTACTTCTTTTTCTTACCTATTTCAAACTGTGTGCTGAGTAATAAGGTAAACTTAGTGGAGAGATGTGTAGTCTTTTCCAGCAACAGTAATTATTTTCTTTTAAAGTTTAAATGAAGCCGTCCTTTGGCTCATTCGTGTCCTTTTGTATTTTACTTTCTGATAGAAATTTATAATTTATTCTTTATTTTTTATTGAATGTCTTTGTAAAGATTCTGAAAAGAATCAAAAAGCAGTGCAACTTCATTATGTACGACTTCTCTGTTTCTTTCCATTCTGGATGTGTTGACAGAGTCAAGAGATTTTTTGAAAATCTAGTACTTGTGAAAATCACGCCACTTCTCATTTACATTTCTGAAAAAAATACATTATATTTATTCATGTACTGTAGCATCCTGGTGGATCTCCCAGACTTCTATCCAAATTTATGGACCATTTAGAAAAATTGGGCTCAAACTTTTATGTCCCTGCCTCAGTTCTGCATCTGTTCAAGAACAACAGTGAACCTTATTTAGGATAATGAATTCTTGTAATATAATATCAAGGAGGTTGTAGGTCTTCATAAAGAAGTCCTTTTAAGACCAGATTAGGTAAACTGTCAGAAATAAAGTAGGCACAACGAATCATACTTTGAAGGGATGACTTCCCAAGGTTTTCACCAGTTTTTTCCCTACAGTTTTTGTGAGAAAGCCATTTGAAACAAAGACTGTTATTTGGTTTTGGAAGTTAACAGACCAAAATTGCAAATATTATAAAGAAAAATTCAGTGTCTTTTGGGCTGAATTTGGCGAGTTCGAAACTCAGGAGTTCCTGTAAATGAAAACCGGATTTTGTATCGCCTTCCTCACTAAGTAAGCTTGGTTTTAAAAGTGGAAACACTTGGGAAGAGGGTAATATACTTTTATGCTCTACCCAGAAATTAAAACCAGTCCCATTAAAATGATTATGAAAAGAAGTCACAGTCATTTGCATATCCATAACATTTGTCATGTCACACCCTAGTGAGCCCCTAACACTTGTCTCCTCGCCACAGGGCTTAGCTTTCTTGCTGAATCCATTTAACTTCTGTTTAATTGACAATAAATGGAGCAAGAGTCCTCTCCAAAACCAGAAGAGAAGAGGTATTGAAATGGCAGTGATGACCTTCTCCCTTTTTCATTACTTATGGGCAGACCACGGGAGGAAGAGAGCAGGAAGAGCAAGGTAGATTAAGATGAGAAATGTATGAGGAAAATTGCTGGGTACCATGTTTCTCGTTCAACTCAGTTATTTTTTATATCTCTTTTTTTTTTTAATTGTTAATCAGTGTTTTTACCTGGAGTTAGCCTTAAATAACGCAGCCTAAATTGCTAGTAGTACTCTTAATTTAAGCATACAATAAATATTTGACAAATGACATTTGACAAATGATTTATTGAATCAATTGTTCTTTCTTTGGTAGCCTAATCTGGCTCTTGCAGTGTTACTTCAATTTGTTGTTGAATTAATTTCCTTCTTCTCTAATAATACTATCAGTTTCATGTATGTTAAAAAAAATTAATTCTACTAGTGTATATAAATAAGTTCCATCTAGTTCCTGCTTTTCCAGGTAAGCAATATTGCCTTTCTAAGGCATTACCTGTACCTGGTTTGTGTTACTGAAGAAAACCTTTCTAACCACTCACTGGTGTTAATCCATCCTCTTGTTCTGCTGTGAGAATATTCAAAACAAGTAGTAAATAGTGCAATAAACAATATAATCTAATAAAGTAATGCAATGAGTATTATTTTTATTATAGCCTTATTTTTTATAATTAGATAAAAACTCTTACCCTAAAACAATGAGTGGTATAATTTAAACTATAAATTAATTCTTGTCATTTGTAGAAAAAGAAAAGTATGCAAGTTTAGATTTTAAAAGCCTAGGCAATAAAAAAACCCTCTATTTTTGCTGTAGACAGAAATTTGTCTCACAGGAGATGCCTGCACACAGAGTCTTCTTGCTAGTTGTGGATAGTTTATATCTTCTCTGAACTCTTTTAACTAAAGAAATGTTTCTGTGTTTTATTATATTTGAAATTCCAATCAAACAAATATATTAATCCTTCTTCTGAAGAAAGAATATAAACATTGCAAAAAAAAATAATCCTTCCCCCTTGCCCCTGAAGTTGTCTTTACAAAATTATAGTGATAGTTTTGGGGTAGTTGGGGGTTGTGAATGATTGTATCCTGAAGTGCTATAATCACCACAATTGCTTATGATAAAAAAAAGTTCTGAGAAGCAATCACTTATTTTATTTGGATATTATTTTAACTTGTTGCAGCGTGTGTAAATATTTTGGCAAAGACCTGACTCGATCACAGACACTGCAGTAATTACACAGTGAATTAATTAGTTAAATACTTCAGTTGAAACCCAAAATAAAAGAAACGGACTTCTTTACTTGGAGAAGTGGATAAAGTATAAAATTGAAAGCAAGAAAATCAAAATATGGATGGGGATGTCTTAAAAACATATTTCTGTCTTGCTTTGTGGTTGGCTGATACTATGGATAAATTAAGCTTGCCAGAGAAGATAATGGGTACAGTCTCCTCCTTGATCTTTGGTTCTTATTCTTTGGGGGCAGATAGCTTAGCTTCACTTATGGAGAGTGGGCCACGTCCCAAAAGACTCTTACCAGTATGTCCAGGTGACTCCTCACTGCACTGTTTAGGGACTGCTGTGCTGGGAGCTGCCACCCCCATTCATTATTTTTTTTTTTCCTAGCTAGAGAACTGAGTGAATACAAGCAAATATTGAAAATACAGTGGACTTAGTGAACTGGTTATGATGGAGCGGCACCTCTGAGTCAGAAGCACTCGGAAGTACCGATGCCTTACTCTATGGACAGCTTTAAGCTCTGGCTGAGGTGACTAAACTGCAGACATGCTAAATGTCACTGCTGGTTACAGGACTGTCATCCGATGTCATACGATGAGTAGGAGATGGGTCATTTGCTTAGAAGAGATCATCTCTAGGTTGAACTACCTTAAGTGAGGACAAGCCTCTTCTCTGCAGAGTGCTGTATTTTTTATGGGGTGACTGTTCTGCAGGAGCAGTACAAAAAGACCAGGGAATGGCACTGGGTTACAAAATAACAGAGTCTGGTAGATCCGGGATGGGTTCAGAGGAAGGATTCAGTGTGTTGTGGGACGCACATGCTTTTACAGCAATTGGGGGTGTCTTTGAGAGATGAACCAGCTGCAGTCAGCTCAGTCTGGAAAAGAAAATGAATGGAGAGAAGAGGAACATAGGGATTCTTTGAAACCTATGACTTTAGAGGTTTTTTTTTGTTTGTTTGTTTGTTTGTTTTAGTTTATTAAAACTTAGAAATGTCACTTTTTATGATTACTTAAAGATAACCAAGATGGTAGTTGCTTTCCAACCACTGAAGGTGCCTGGTGCTCTTACATAGTAAGCTACAAAATAACTCTTAAAACTGTTACAGCAACTCCGTGCCAATATGAGAGAGATGGAGAAACTCTGTTTGCGAGTCCGACAGGAAGACATCCCAGTTCTGCAGAGAATGATAAATCCAGTTAAAGAGGAGGCTTCATTTGCCATAAAAGACTTCCTGCAGCTCCATTCTGAATCTGCAGAAGAACTTAAAAGGCAACTCGAAGGACAAGAGGATGCCTCTTTAACGAGATCTGCAACTGTAGGAGGAGGTAGTAGAATTTCATTTTTGTATATCTGTATCTTTGTATCCAATCATAATTTCTCTGAACAGATATAAATGAGATTTCAGTTGAATACCAATTGTTAATTGAGAAGTGGATTTCTTTCCCCACACCACACTTTTCTCATGACCAGCATTTTATCTTGGTTACTGACAAGAAAGCAGAAATCTGTATATTTGCATTTAAAGAAACTATTTTGAAAACACACTCTAACATGCTATAAGTCAGACATGTTTGCTGTTTTTCATTCCTTTCTGTACAAAATGTCTTTCATTCCTTGTTTTCGCATTCTGTCTTCAGGGGAAGTCCTTATTATGCCCTGGTACCAGCTAGTGTTCTCTGCTAATGGTCTGTGAGAAAGCTGGTTACATCAGGATCAGATCCTTCCACATAACAGTAATTACTTTGATTGCTGCAGTAGCAGTGTTGTTTAAAATTGTTTGAAAATTTCATATGTCTTTTAAAATTGAAAAAGTATTCTCAGTCAATGGCATTGTAGAAGAACCTGCCGTCAAATTTAATTTCATGACCCTTCTTATTGCTCTATAGAGAACTACAGGAACTCTTTCAATTGTGATTAACAAGCTGGCAAGTCTAATGGTCGAACAGGGAGAAAAGCAGATTTGAAGACTGGGCTTGCTTTTGAGCATATCATGTGCAGTAGTATCAGAAAGCCTTATGAACGACAAGATATATAAAATACAGAACCCTAAAATGGTTTGGATGGGAAGGGACCCTTGAAGATCACATAGTCCAATTCCCCTGCAGTGGGCAGGGACATCTTTCACTAGATCAGGTTGCTCAAAACCCCATCCAACTTGGCATTGAACACTTCAAGTGATGGGGCATCCACAACTTCTCTGACCAGCCTGTTCCATTGTCTCACTACCCTCATCATAAAAAATTTCTATCTTCTTACCAGGCCTATAAAAAAGACTGAATTGGCTTCTGATGTATGAATCTTGACTTCTTCAACACCTTCAACATTTTGTCGTTGATTGTTCAGTAGTTTGTCATAATATCTTTGTGGGTTTCAAAGTCTGTCTCTTTGCTGCATTCTCCTTCCCCACCAAAAAAAGGAAGATCATAATGGAATCTGTTCTCTTGCAATCCTCTGGGACCCTTACTCAACTTCTCAGAAATATGCTTGAACTTTCAGAGGCTGTTTCTTAAATGCCGTAGAGTGAATTTTGTCAAACCCTCAGGACTTGAATAGAACTAGCTCATCTAAATATTTTAACCTGTTCTCTTGATATTTCAGTGTATCCTTTTTTTTCTTTCTCGTTTAAATGAATTGCATCAAATACTTGATTACAGCTACCTGTTCTTATAAAGACTGACTTAATCTTTCTCTGGGTCATCTGTTACTTTCTTTACCTGGAAATGCACCTACTTACACTTCCTCTGTCTTCCTCTAACTTCAAAAGCATTCACAGAAACTTTCCTGCTACCATTTATGCCCCTTGTTAGTTGCAATTTATTTGTGTCCTAGTTTTTCTGATATTAACTTTCCATGCTTATATTATTCCCTATACTCATCTTAATTGTGTGTCAAATTCTTGATATCCAAGGTATTGAAGAACTCTTGCTGAAGCCATAAACATTTTCCTCTGCATCAGGACAATTTGCTGTTATCTTCAGTATAGCCTATTTTATTAGTGTCTGCCAGCTCTTCTGCAGTCCTTTGTCCTTTAGGAACTTCTTTCCAATAGTTTTGATTAATCAGCTAGCTGAATTTGTTGATATCTCTTGGAAGGAGCTCATCGTCTTTAGTCTTTTACTCTGAGTTTTAGAATAGTGGTATTCAGTGATCCCCCTCATTCATATTAGCCATTACTTTCAGGCTCTTTGTGAGCTCTTCTGTTACAATCCAAATTAAATTTCAATTATCTCTTCTCTTGGTAACTTTCTGCAGTGGTACTCAATATGTTTTGGTATCTCATTGGAAAGGCCTTGTCCTGGCTTATTGCTTTTCTACAGTTACATAGGTAGTAAATGGGAATTAGAGTTTAATTTCAAAGAACAGGACTGCTTTTTAAATCTGAAATACCTTTAAAGTATGGAGGACATTGAGCATAACTGCTCTTTAGAAAGACAAGAAATTAATCAGAAAGATTGGGATGAGAAAAACAGAGAAGTATTACTGGAGGGACATGTTCTTGCAAGTCCCCTCAAGAATATGGCAATAATTCACCCCATTTAAAGTGAAACACACAGGCAGGCAGACAACTAAATACAATTAAACAGATATCTTTTTTCAAGTTTGCCTGACTGTGAAAGCAGCTCTGTTGAATTGCTAACACAGGTACAATATATTGCCTATTCTTTTGTGCTTAGAGGCTGCAGTCCTGAAAGCAAATAGTGGCTGCTGATCTTAATCAAAGGAGCTTCAGTGTGCCTATTCTTTGTAGCATGTTGCTTCCCATCTGGTGGAGAAGGAAGGAGTTTACAAATTCAAATCGCCCATTTATAAGGCATGGCAGTGAAATGATGTGGTCCTTTCCCCCCTTCATCTTCAGCTCAGGTCCAATAGAAATGGAATTTAATTGCATTTTAAACAAATATTAACAAAAGGTGAGACTCCACTCTTAAAACTACTAAAATCTTTTAAGCAACATATTGAATTTCCCAGAGCATTAGATTTTTATTTTGAGTGTAATGAGGTGTGAAGCTGCTCTGTGAAATCTGCAGAGGTGTTTTGTGTCACTGCATTTCTGTGGAGATGCTGTAAGTGAACTGGTGGAGCCACTTCCATTCTCACTTCTATTAAAATTGGCTAGACTTGATAAAACCTGAACTAGTGTGTAGAAATTTCTTACTCATACTTTCAGCCCAAATGTGACTTCACCTTCTCTTACCCTTCTTGTTCTTCACCTTAGGTTTTTGAAGTGAGGAATTTTTTCCCCCTAATTTTTAGTTATTAGAAAATGATAACAGTGTAAACCTACTTACAATTTTAAGTTCACTTGAATGTGTGTCATGCAAAACTTCAGTATAATTTATGTTCTTTGAAGGATGTGCTTTTCTACAATAGGTCAGCATAGATTGTTAAGGACAGACCAGAGTAGGGAACACAATTTGTGAGGAATTGTGCAATTTTGCTTAGTGAGCTTTTTTTCTGCTTTTGAATTATGACTACTTTAATTTCAACCAACTTAGCGTGCACGTGGCTGATTTGGGAAGAGTACACTTTTCTTGGTTAAAGAAGCTTGATTTTGGAAAGAGGATTGTGAAGGATTGAAATGGAATAAAATACTCAAAACCAATGTTAAATGTCAGAATATGTAGCAAAATTGGTTCCTCCAGAGATGGACACATTTGGATAAATGATCAATTACACTGAAAAGGGAAAAGGCATGTTTTAGAACTGTGTAAACAGCATTAATTAATCTGATGTCATAGATCAAAAATATGTTCTGGAAGAACAGGTGATGATCGTAGAAGGTGAAATGCCTTCCATGTCTGGATTCTTAAAGGAAAAGGGGTAGAAATAATTAGAAAGAAAAACAAGCCCAAAATAAAACCCCAAATCACTTACTCCATCCTTGTTACTCTGTTTACTTAGTAATTATGGGTGAATATCAGCTTCATTGATATTAGACTTCTATTGATCTGAGAGTAGGAAGATTAGGTCCTTACTGTATATTGAGATACTGGGATAAACACGTTGAGAAATGGACAAATGTTATGAAAATGTATAATTTTTATTTTATCTTAAATTAATTCCATGAACAAGCATGCACTATTACTGATTTTTAATGACTATTATTATTTTTATTTGTTTTCCATTGTTCAAAATCTGTTGTAGTAACAGTTATATAATATTATTATAGTACCTTGGCACATTCATTGTTTCTAAAGAAGATTTTAATGCAATATTTACACTTTAATATTATTAAGACATATCTAACCAGTCTTCCCCATATTAAGCTTTCTCTTTATACTGCCCTCCCAAGGAAGGAAACATCAGTGTCCTACCAAAGAAGCTATCTTCCTTCAGAAATGAAGTTGCTAAATTAACATGATCTTTGCACTGTGTTTACATACACACATTCTCCTATTGGCATTTCATACCCTCAAGCTGTTCCTTAATCCTTGCTATGACAAGCCGAACTTATTTGTTATTATTCCTTATTACCACTTAGTTCCATGTCCATAATTCTGCACGTCCATTATATCCACAGTGGCTCAAGGCTGGGCTCTTTGCCTGGAGGAGGGGCGTGTGTGTGTGTGTGCGTGTGTGTTTCTTGCATCTGCTCTCCCCCATGCCACCTAGCTCTCTCTAATTCCCCTTTTTTTGCACTGTATTTTGTTCTAATGCTTTCTGCATTCAGTCCAGGTGATTTAGAAAGGAAGATACCTGACAATATCTCCTGTATGCCACTGAGCTTCAACTGTTTGTCATCCTCACAGTACTGTCACCCAGCTGGATCTAGCACTGAATGCTGGGCAGCATGTTACTTGCTTTTACTTTGAAAGCTTTTTCCTCTGGGTTCTTCTAGTCCCAAATGGCTAAAAATCAAACTGGTAGCATAATAATCAATCATAAAATGAGTAACTGTCTGTTCAGTTTTGGAAGTGCAGTGCTTTTATGTACTGTATGTAAATAAAAAAATTTTGCCCCAAGTTTTCTTAGCTTGGTTGATATACAATTAATTACCTGACCTTGAATTCAGAAGTATAACTTGATATAATACTCAGAATTGATTGTGAAAGGGCACTGACAGAAATGAATCCCTTTCTTTGGCATTAACATCCTGTTAAGAAACTGTCTAGTGCTTATCCTTGAGAAACATTGAGAGTGAGAAGCTTGGCATATCACCTGTATTCTGATCCAGTGCATTTATGTTTCTCATTCAGAAACTTTATATAACGCAGAAGTGAAGGATGACACCCAAAGTTTAATCCAGATCTCCTGCCTTCCTAAAATACCTCAGGAAGAAAATGCAGCTGAGTCCTGGGAAACTTTAGAAGAGGTATGTTGAAACTCCCTTACTGCCACATTGATGCTCATTTTTAGCAAATATTACAAAATAACATTTGTTTCTTATTTGTAGGACTTGATAGAGCTCAACCAGTTGGTGACTGAGTTTTCTCTCTTAGTCAGTGTAAGTACTAATTCTGCATTCTATCCTACACAGAGTCTTGTACAAATAGAGGGTGAATGGGTAACTACTAGCTGGGGGGGAAAAAAAAGACTAGCTAGCCCGTAATCTGAACTCAGACTGAGCTAGTATCACTCAATCAAAGTGACAGAATAGCAGAATAACATTGACTGAATTTGTTCAGTCCAATATTCGAGAGTACAAAATCCTAGTCACTGTTAGAAAATTTGGGAAAACGCCAGTAGAGGCAGAGCTGTTTCCCCACAGTGAGATGAGATGACTGCACAAAGTTGCTGTCTTTGCTACTTGGGACCTATGGTAAATACACCTATTGTTTCAAAGCCTCTACATTAGATACTTTCCAAAGTTGTAGGTGATGCATATAATATTTACATCAGATTGTCCAGCAGTAATGTGAAAGACTTTCTTTTGATTTTTGAGTGCCAACAGAAGAGGAACGTTCAAAAGCATTAGTTTAACTACTGAGCTGCCCCACCTGGTTAGCAAACTAACAGCTCTTCCTTCCCTACATCAGTGACCCTGCAGCTCACTGCTACAGGTATCTTTGTGGCTGTCCTGTTGACTCCAGCTCTGGCAAGGTGATTTTTTGAGGAGGCAATAGTTTTATGTTTCAGCATTAGTACTGGTAATTGTTCGTAAGTTCTTGTCACCAGAGCAACTACTGATGTTCTAGCCAGTGCCCTTGGCCACAAGCTGAACCTTAGTAGAAGCTTGACAGTGTTGACTGTAGACTTCTACCCAGGTCCCATTCAATTTTACAATTTCTAATTGTAATGGTGATGATTGCCTTCACTGACCAGGGTGGGTGTTTCTCAGGTACTTTTTCTTGCTTGATTAGGAGCACTAGAAAAATCGGAATTTTCCCTCAGCTTTATCAGGCCCTTTCTCTGCTCTCACTGCTGCTGAAAGGTGGTGCATCTTCATCAGAATGTTTAGTTCTTCCAGTGCCACAAGGAATTTAAACCCACAGTTCTCATCTCCTGTGAGAGTTCCTTAATCTCCTTGCTGTTGGGTTAGTTGGGATAGATAAAACAGCCTTTCTGCTGAATATGTACTGCTTCACATATACAAAAAAAGACTAAAATTCATTAGGCTGGAGAGGGACTGCAAAATTTTTATTCAGTAGCCTAAATGTTAGCAGCTTTAGCTAAAAAGGGGAGTTTTTGTTCCCAGGACTTTCTGTATTTTACACATAACCATCACTAAATATAATAGCAAGCATCTAAAGTGTGTGGATTGGATCGTAGATGAAGATACCAGAGCTGGTGGATTCAGCAGTTTCCGAATTAGAAAGGGGAAAGAAGTTCATAATGCCTTTTATTTTAAGCTGAACACTAGTCATCTCATCATTTTGTTACATAAAACAGCCTGGGTACTGCTGAGATGAGAATAAGAACAAACAAACACACAAAACCCTTTATCTTCTGCTCCACTCTCTGAGAGAGACTACAGGGGAAGCTTGCCTGCATTTGGAGAAAGGATGGACGTTTTTTGTAAAATCAAACAGTAAAATACAGAGCAACAGCAAGTATATTTTCACTGCTGTTACTACTCTATTTGTAAAGTTAAGTCAGCGTTTTATAATGTCATGATTAAACACTTCTGTTTAGATTTCTTGCTGCAGCTTTGTATGTTGGAGTTGGTACTGATCTTATAAACGCTCTTTCTAGAATTTTTTTGAATGTGAATC
>NW_010103406.1:0-45921 GCF_000699245.1 Pterocles gutturalis | reverse complement strand
AGGAAACAAAAAGGCTAGTTTGGATTATTTTTCCCTTTGGAATGCGAGTTCATCTATTCACAGAAAAGATTTAGAAATCATATGTTTTGGGTTATTTTCTCTAACTGCAGCAACATGCTGTAGAATACCCACACCATATTATTACTTAATAGTTAAGATTTTTTTTCAGGTAAGTTTGTACTTTCAGAATAGTTTATCAGATGCTATTAATGAACCACCATTAAGGCTGCACGGCTGTAGTGTGTGGCAGATGAAAGCGGCTGCAGGGCCCTGATTACAGGCATTAAAACGGTGTGTATTGGTTCACTGCTGCTTCCCAGCAGGTTACCTCACTCATAATTCCTTTGCATCTAGTCTCAGCAGGAGAAGATTGACAGGATTGAAGACCATGTCAACAGTGCTGCTGTGAATGTTGAAGAGGGAACCAAAAACTTGGGGAAGGTAGGGATCTGCTCCTGCTGGTGAATCAATGGTGCTCTGCCTCCCAGCAATCCTCTGTATTAACCCAATTGATCTGCCATCTTTAATGCTGAGGGAGCCAGCAATTAAGGAAATAAGGAAGAAATGACCCACAGGTAGCAGGGGGAAGAAAAAAAATCAATCTCTCTCGTAATTTTCTATCACATCCAGGCTAGTAGGAATTTTTTTTTTGCCTTTTTTTTAATGCTATTCTGATGCTACTTTAGTTTACCTGCAAAGACAAGCACATTCAACAATTGGCTCACGAGAATCAAATAAGGGTAAAAGAACAGGTTGATGATAACATGCAATTTCAGTCCCATTCTATGTATTGTCAGTGACAGTTGCTAGTAAGCCTCAAACCAAGATTTGGGCATATTACTGAAAAGTCTGAGCATTTTCTCAGTTTCTCCTCTGATTTAATGATGGTAACCAGGTAATAAACAGTGTATAATAATCAACCAGAATCACATGAAGGGACCTGGATCGCAACTGCATACATGAGATAGCTCAATTTTGAATTGTTTTTAGTACATTCTGTCATACATGTGGGATAGTACATAATCTTTTTTTAAATACTAATTTGTAAACTTTATTATCACTGAGCATTCAAGTCACTGCCAAGAGCAATGAGGGGAAAATGCACATCACCACAGGCACGTATTCTAACTCTTTTTTTTTTTTTTCCCTTTACAGGCTGCAAAATACAAGCTGGCAGCTCTGCCTGTGGCAGGTGCAGTCATTGGTGGAGTGGTGGGGGGTCCTATTGGTCTCCTTGCAGGCTTCAAAGTGGCAGGAATTGCAGCTGCACTTGGTGGTGGGATTTTGGGTTTCACAGGTGGAAAATTGATACAAAGAAGAAAACAAAAAATGATTGCACAGGTCTCTTCCAGCTGTCCAGAGCTTTCTCACCCAAGTGCCAAAAAATCCAGCTGAAGTATAGATGCATTATGACAAGGAACAAAAGTGTAGTAGCCACGCTGATGACAGCCTTGGAGCCTTGTGCTGTAAATACAAGGCTGAGTTGTATGAATTTTGATGACAGTAATGTTACTTGAGGGGTGAAACAGTAATGTCAAAATTTCTCTTTTCAGATGTGATAAGTGACATCAGTCATTTGAAAATCACATGGATAACTTTTAACTATAAAATTCTTAAGTATACAGCTATAATGATGAGTGACAAGTGCTTCATGCCAAATTTGCAAGTATCTTGCAGGCAATACAAAGAGAGATATTTGGAAAACCCTAGTGCTTTCCCATGAATGCCACCCAGAAGCTGGAGCCTCTATTATAGAGCTCCAAAGGAAAGGAATCAAGCTACTTTATTTTTAATTTGTAAACTCCTCATCTTGTTCAAAGTGTAGTTAAGAATTAAACCATCCAAACAGCAGCCCAGCAGGACTTTTGCTGAAGAATAATGGTTTTCCATGGCTGTTCAGCTCCTTGGCTTGTCATGAGAGCACCATACAGGATGAAGTGCGAAGCTCTGGCATTCTGAGCCCTAGGCCTCAGCTTACTTAAGCAGCTCTCTGTATTAGATGTTGCCCTTGCTTCTCATCTCCTGTCACCAACAGCACTGTGATGGGAGAGCTAAATAGCTTCCCTGGAAGGTGTTGCTGCAGCCAGGCCCGCTCCCTCGATAGTCTTTATTATCCCTCACCAGGTCAAAAGATGGTGAAGCAGTGAGGCCCAGTACCCCTGAAATTGTGCCAGTGGCAGCTGACATCTCCAGATCATGGGATTATTTTGAAAATGTCAACCTGATACTGTTTACAGTAAGTAAGCCCTGCTTTGTTCAGGTCAGCTGTACACCTCCTGTATACTGTTCAGTTCTGAAACTTCTGCTTCCACCCACACTGTAGAGTAGCTTCTCAGACTTTTCAAGATTTTGGGATGTGCTGGGGAGCCTGTATGGAGTGAGATGCTGTTAGTGCTTTTACTAGCTTTTTATAGCAGGTGTCTGTTATTCTTACCATCCTTATTTTGCTGCTTAAGAAGCCTTTTGCTTCTGAAACATCCATTGTTAAATACAGAAATGTTAACATGTTTTTATTGTCACATAACTGTACTGTTGTCACATCTACTCTTCAGCATATGGTCCTACCTCCATTCTTCCAGGACAGTTTCCAGGCTATTGCTGCTACTGTTTGGGGGAACAAAAATTGAGGTGGGAATCCGCTTTTTAAAGTTTTTGAATTGTTCAATCCATCCTGAGCTCTGTTTAAGTCCAGTTTTATTAGGTGAACTCTGAAGTCAGTGTTTTGTGATAAGGGTCCCTATCAGGGAACACTGTATAAGGAAGCACACTATAGAAAGAGCTCCCTTTTCTTAACCAATACTTTGATATCATCACTGGAAATAACTGTCTACTAATGACAGTTGATAGGTTTCTGTGCCTAGAGACACTGTAAGCAACTGTTAGTTACAGCACAAATCTTTTTCTGAACAGTTCTTCCTTATGACTTTTAAAATATCATTGAAATTGCCATCAGTCAGAGCATTGTGTCTATTTTAAGTAGGTCTGAGGCTCAGGGAAGCACCATGTGCAAAAATAATTTTCACAAGCAATCGCGAACATTGTCAAAGCTGCATGTGTTAAAACCACAGTGCCTACATCTGTAAAATCAGCTGGAGTGGAAAACATGACCCAAGTAATTCAGCTCATTTGCTCCTGTCAGGCAAAAAGCGCTTTCCTTAAATGCATCTACTTTCGATGTAAACATATTTCATGAGCTTGTAACAACTTCATACCAAGGCTGTTCATTCCTTTGATATGTATTTCTACATTTTAAAGAAGAAACTAAGAAAAAAAGTTGTACTTAATAAGAAACTGTGGTTGATTCTTTGTGTGATTTTAAAAAGCTGTGTCTGCTTTCCTACTGTATGCTTTGAAACCTTGTGCATTTAAATGACTACAGCCACATCAAAGACATTGTGGACTCCACCCTCTCCCCCCAAGCTGGACTAGTGCCAAGACAATCTAAATTCATAAAACTGAATTCCTGCCACAGCTTATACAAATTCAGCTTGGTATGCACTCATTTTATGAAACATCTAACACAAAAACTGTTCTTCCTCCTTGCATCTTTAAAGAAGCAATTTCAAAACATTGTGTACACACTAGACTTGGGAGGCTATTATTTAAGCTGTGATTTTTAAAAATAGATGGGTTATTTACATATGTGAAGAAACATGGGCATCTGAGTAACCAAGCTATCATTTAAATTGCTAGGCATGTTAGTCAGAAGAAATGTAAGATACATGTAATTCTTCCAGACCAAATAAAAGTTTTTTGCCCATCACACTTGTTGTAGCATTTATTGAGAACATCAGGGTTTATTTCCCTTCAGCATCTAAAAAATTAACCCTCAGAGATTTTTTATTATTAAAGTAATTGCATCACCACGATTTAAGAATCCTGTACTGAGTTACCAAACACATGCTTCAGCTATTGAAATATCTACATTGACTGAAATGAACACAGGTTCCTAAAATGATGAATGCATCTGGTAACTCATATACCTATGCTCGCACAGAAATGGACTCCTTAAGTTCAATTAAAAAGCAAGTTTGGAATGGTTTTATTACATATGGGGATGACATTAATGTTTGACAGCTTCCCATGAAAATCTGGAGAAGTGTTGAAGGGAAGGGTTAGCTGAGCACCAAAGGGTTAAGACCACTGATGTAGATGATCAGAATTAAAGGGCTCAAGTTGAAACACATCTTGCATTTTGCCTAGTACGTGCTCTTTCTAGGCAAATTCTCTATTTCATCAGATATTTCAAAAGTTCAAGTGATACTCAGCGTCATGTTAGGCATACCTAGCCTTTAGCTGTTCAGCCTCCAATGAGTACACAATGAAATGACTTTTGAGTGTCTAACTGTCATAAAACAGTTACAGCTAATTGTCTATTTAGTGCTGGGATGCCAAAGCTCTGGGAACAAGTCCTTACTCAGAAAAGCAAACTTCTGTTATGTGTTTGATGAGATAACATCTCTCTCCATAAAAAGTAGTTTAGACATTTTCCACCAAGCAGCATTTATAAATAAGAATCCCAAGGAAAAATAGGAACCTCAGAGGAGTAAGATAAGTACTTTTAGGAACTATGCAGGAACTGGCTACAATTTCAGGTGTCTGAACAAATCCAGTTCTGTAGGACCACCCGCAGATAAGAAGCAGCAGCCTTAAAACCATACCCTTCTCACATCTTTGGATTCCAGCTGGAAGGTGGTATGACTCTGCTGCCAAAAATGCTTGATGTGGCAAGAGATGTAGAATGGGACAGGAGAAGACCTGGCTTTCAAGCACTTAATGGGCACTCCAAAAATGCAGATTAAAAAAAAAAAAAGTATGCTTGTAAACAAAATATTGCAGCTACCCATTCTGCATCTGCTCAGTTAGCTGTAGCTTAGTGTTGGCTGGTTCTAGCAATTCTCTCCTCAGAATCACTCCCTAGAAAGCTCATGTGCCTGTAGCTGCAGGGGCTTGGTTCACCAGCCTGTCTTGGGATCAGCTTTTGCCACAGCTGCACAGGACCACGTCAGTCTTCTGTCAGTAACTGAGTAGGTGGCACCCAGCTGAGAGGCAAAAGGAATGCAGAGCTGTGAACTGCAGAAGTTGGGGCACTCACTGAAGTAAACATGAACCCAGTGCTCCACCTATCTAAAGAACAAGCTTGCTTCTAAGGAGACTAAACCTTGGGGGCCCAAGTCATGGACCTAGATTCTCTGTAGTAACTGTACCGTACAAATCCAATACTAATTAGTCTCCAGCAATACACCCCAAATTAACTTTTTTTGCCATCTTAACAGTTTCTATATGTTTATCTCACCGAGCAGCTTGAAGATCCATAGTGAAAAGCCCATATTCTAGTATTATGCACAACAGAAAAGCTCACAAGAAAAGTAGTAATTCCTTCTTCAAAGCAGAATTTAAAGAATATGCAATAAATAAGGCACAAGCCAGACAGGGTAACAGAAAATTTGCAATGGTTGTTCAGAAAGTAAACGTCTGCCAGGAAAGCAAGGACCCAAAGGAAAAAAAAAAGACTAATCGTAACACATATAAATACAGAGATTAATTTAAGACTGACAAAACTATGATGGCAGTCCATCCCTAGTCCTCTCCTACTTTGAAAGGCTTCCAACGTTCATATTCTTTTAACACAACTGCGTGGATAATATAACAATCTTAATAATTCTAGGAAATCAGAGCAGGTCAACACAGCCCTTTCATTCAAAGTACAGCCACTATCATTAAAACTTTTCCTCACTCACTTCATATTTTAATAGTCAGAATTATTTAATTGCTTAGACATCTACACTCAGTAAAGCACCACACGAGATTCTGTAAAACTTTAATTTATTCCCCTCCCAAGTATCCAGAATAGAAGACCCTCAAGTTGGAGAAAAATGTGACAAAGAAATAAGATTACCAGGATAGCTGTTCACATGAAGAAGAAAAAGCACATACTACCAAGGTTACACAGAAAACAACCCAAAAGTCCTATTTCATGGGATAGTGCAAGTTAACAGCATGTCTCTGTCAAGGATACCTTCATTTGGATTATAAAAGTTTTACAGAACAGAGTTAGATCACGAGTCTGGATGGGTCTCTGATATTTTACTATAGCATTAGGAACGTACTGTTTGAAAGATGATGTACAGAATGACCCACCAAACAAATGTACTTACAAGCCTGGGGAGAAAAAAATTATTTTTCAGTTTATTCAAAATAAAAATACACATAGAATTATGAAAATATAGGTTTACTATTTCCACCACACAGAAGTCAATGCTGCTGTCGGAAAGGCTTGCAAGATTATTTCAAGTTTTTAAAGTTCATCTTTTTCCCTCAATAAGGTGTACCTATGTTCACTGGGTGCCAGTTTCTGGAATGAGCTTTCTGGTGGGCTGCTTGCTAAATCCTGAATTGCCTGAAAAACAGAACAAACAGCAAAATTGCTTGTTAGACTAATTTTAATAATCAATCACCTCCACTGAATGGACTTCAAGCATTAATTATGGGCGTGCACGAATGTCCAGCATTCTTACAAATTGAGTTGTTGGTTTTTTTGGAAGGTACATTTTAAGTTCCAAGTACGTGGAATACACACACACACACACACACACAGAGAGTAATTAATTACCACCAGTTAAGGATATTCCTTTTGTTGGCACATCTCAAAGGTAATCATCATCACAGAAGTTTCTGCACAAGTGACTTAAAGGTATTTCAAATGCACCTCATTGTTGATCTGAGTCTATCTACCACTTGCTTTGAAGGTATTCTGGTTTGTGTGTTTGTTTTTGAGAGACACCAGGGCAAAAGTGACATTGCTGCCAAAATATTTTAGAATTAATTTTCTATGGAAACTAAAAAAAACCTGAAACCAAACCCAAATGAGCCACCAGTGTGACCAGGTGGCCAAGAAGGCCAACAGCATCCTGGCCTGCATCAGCAATAGTGTGGCCAGCAGGACTAGGGAAGTGATTGTGCCCCTGTACTCGGCACTGGTGAGGCCGCACCTTGAATCCTGTGTTCAGTTTTGGGCCCCTCACCACAAGAAGGACATTGAGGTGCTGGAGCAGGTCCAGAGAAGGGCAATGAAGCTGGTGAAGGGTCTGGAGCACAGGTCTGATGAGGAGCGGCTGAGGGAACTGGGGTTGTTTAGTCTAGAGAAGAGGAGGCTGAGGGGAGACCTTATCACTCTCTACAACTACCTGAAAGGAGGTTGTAGTGAGGTGGGTGCTGGCCTCTTCTCTAAAGCAACAAGTGACAGGACAAGAGGAAATGGCCTCAAGTTGCACCAGGGGAGGGTTAGGCTCGATATTAGAAAAAATTTCTTCACTGAAAGAGTGATCAGGCATTGGAACAGGCTGCCCAGGGAAGTGGTGGAGGCACCATCCCTGGAGGTGTTCAAGAAACGTGTAGATGTGGTGCTTAGGGACATGGTTTAGTGAGTTAGGTGGTGTGGGTTGATGGTTGGACTTGATGATCCTTGAGGTCTTTTCCAACCTTAATGATCCTATGATTCTATAAACATGCAATTCAAGAGATGTACATGACCTAAGACAGCAACCTCCAGTTTAGTTAAGGCCAGTATTTCCATTGCACAGGCATACACATCTTCCACAAGATGGCAGGATGCCATACAGAGATGAGAAAGTAAACATCCCAGGTTTTGTGTGCATTTTTCAAGGCAGAATGGAAACAAGAGCAAGCAGGTAGCTCTCAGCAACGTGCATGTGCCCAGATAAGCAGCAGGATCCAGGGACTTGCCAGGCTTCCTCCCTGGCCAAACCTCCTCTACATTGCAATTGCCTCAGTGTCTCTTCCTCAGGTACGCCGCCTGTCTGTCTCTGAGCTGACCAACTGCCTGGCCTATGCCTCAGTCTCCAGCCCTATTTTCTGCATCTCCTGTTGACCTGAATTCTGGTTGCTCAATGAATTCCTGAGAAACACAGGGAGTTACCAGTTAAAGGAATTACTGCTGAGACAATTCAGCCCTCATATTTTCAGAGCCAGTCATGACAACAGTCAAAAGTCTCCTCACCCAAGGCAAGTCTTCCAAGGCATTCATGCTTTTATATCTTTTAACTTTGAGCAGGATCACAGGAGGCTGCACTCACACCACTTAGTGCACAGCCACCCTTACCACATCCCACAGATGACCAGGAAAAAGAGCCTGTAGCCATACATCGTTTCTGTCCCTCACCCATGGGTTCTGGGATGGCCCAAGGCACCCCAACACAAGGGCATCAGGTCTCTGGGACCAATGTAGCTCTTTGAGCCCTACACAATGCAACATATAACTAAAAAGAAGTGTTTAAAAACAGTTATTTCTTTAGAGAGTGCCTGAGGTAATGAGAAGGTTGCTTGACAGGCTGTTACATTTACACTTTTCAGCCTGACACCAAGCACATGAGCTGAGTGGTGTATCAGGAAGGCACAGAGCTGGTCAAGACACAGGTAGAAGACTGGGCTGAGCAGAGGGAATTGAGGCTGGTAATGTCCTTTCTTTTCTGCTTCTTGTATTAAACTAAACACTGAGGTGCTCCTGAGGTTTTGTCTGGAGAATGATCTAGCTGTGTTCCTGAAGAGATCCCAGGAGTGACTTGCAGGCATGTCGTTATACAGCATAACAACCTTTGAGCAGAACAGTGAAGAATCCAAAATGACAAATGCAGCCTGTGACCACTATTAATGCCACTTGTTAACTGCATTAATAAAAGTAATAAGCCCTATTACCACATATCAATCTTTTGTTGATGCTCTAATAATCTGCCTCCTGTCTGGATTGATGACGTCAGGTAAATAAATAAAACAATCAGTTGATGTTTCCCCTTAGAAGCACCTTCTCTTAGTGTGTTGTGGGGGAAATAGTCCATTTATGATGTGTCATCAGTTTTTGCAGTGAAATCACATGAGAACTTAAGAGCAGATCTATGAGCTCAAAACAGTTATCTAGCCCAAGATCTTCTGTTTCAGTGGAGAAAATACATATTCTTATACTCTTCCCTTATTTGAGGCAAACAGGTACCACACTTTGCCCTATTGCTCTGCCTGCCTTTACCCAAATGAAGTTAAAGGAAGAGCCCAGCAGAAGCGGCAACGTTACACTCCTATAAACAGATTCATCTTTCAGGAGACTGAAGTTAAAAGTACGCACATATTTGAAAGTACAGCTCTGACAAGGAGTAAAAAAAGGTTTTTATTAAATGGCCAAATTACATTTATTTGTTGTAACCTTACCTGACCAGGTGCTACATCAGTTGGATCAGGGCCATGATGAAACTCTCTATGCAATTTTCCAGAATGCAAGTCTAGTACAAATTGCTTCAGTTTACCTGGAACTCTGGAACATATCCAATAGAAACACCCATGTTTATTACAAGATAAGTCCAAGCACAGAAGATTTAAAGTGCATTGTTTAGAGTAGCCAAGTTCTGTTCATCTGTCACACTATGTCCACTTTTAGGTTATTAACAGAGGACAGGAAGCCAAATGGTTTGTTAAGGTATCCTACCAGCTTCTTTTTCTTTCCACTGTCTCTTGAGAACACAGCAAGTATTTAGTCTTTTCAATAACTCCCACAGAGTTGTACTAGCCAATAATTTCATTGTATACTCACTTCAGCTCCCCACTAACCATAATGTAAGAGGGAACAGCAGGTTCCAAATGCACAGTTTACAGATACAAATGACAGTTGGGTAGCAGTATCGACAAAAACATCTTTGAAAGGCTCTCTAGTGCCTGAGCAACTGCATATACACTAGAGATAAGCGCTAAGAGGATATCAATGTAAATCCAATCTGAGATCATCTACTGTCACCCACAGCAAACGTGCTAAACTACAGCATCCAATTTTATTTGTGAAATGTGAAATAGACTAAAAAGCTTAAAATGAACAGTCGATTTAATAAGTATTAAAGATTAGATTAAAAAACTATAACATGAGCACTATGCATGCAATCAAAAGGTAATGCATGAATGGAGACAGGTTATATAGGGAGTCTTTCATCAGACCAATTATTACATTTAGGAAGGAGGGACAAAGTGTGGTCAGATGGGCTATCAGCAGTATTTCAGACTACTAGAAAACTCTATAGATAAAACATAGTATAACGTAGAGTCAGAGGGTACCACCACAGCAATGTCTGTAACTAATCAGTATTACAGTGGTACTTTGAGGTCTCTCTTCACTTCCCAGATAAGGTCGGGAATTAGTACTGATGGAGGGAAGGGGGTTCATTCCAGCCTAGTTGTAGGGATGTAGCAGAATCATGGCTCCCTGCTTTACCTTGGGCTCCTGCCCTGTTCTAGGTCAGGCACACTGCCGGAGACATTCCCCTTCAACCTCCTCTCCTAATGCAGCAAGGGCATTTGGTACCTACAGCCTCTTGTAGCTCAGCCAGTTCTTGCTGAGTGGCTGCAACTGATCTGTTGAGCACTCCTTACTATCATTTGTGACCTGGGATGGATGACAGCAGGATGAATAGGGCCAGGTGGCCAAAGTATGAGGACAAATTCATTTGCCTATGAAATGGCTGTTCTCTAAACAGAGGAGAGGAAATCTTTTAGTGGGCCACTTCTGAAAGTACCATATCCACACCCTATTGGTTGGTGGCAGCACTGAGATTACAAGAGACAGCCTGGGGACAGCTTGTAAGGGTCCAGAAAATGTACTAAAGTGTCAGAAATCCTTGCAGGTAGATGAAAGTCTCCGAATTAAGATTTTACCTATTATTTAAAAAAAAAAAATTAAAAAAAAAGGCAGCAAACAAACCAAAACAAAAATCCAAACCACACACACACACACCAGAGTATCACCCCAGGAACCCCAAGCTTTCCTTGTTTACAAACTGTTTGTTAGGTATTTCTAAGTATCAGCTCAATCTCCTAGAGTGAGGTCAAATAATTATTCACCATTAAGCAACTGTCTACAATCCTGACATCTCTCTTTCTCATTTGTATGTAACAATTGGTATACAAAAAAGCAATTAGCTGTTATCATTCTGACAGTGTTTCACAGAAACAGAAGGTGTAAGAATCATAACATGCAAGTCTAAACTAAACATCTCTATTACATCTTAAAGAGACATTAATTTATTTTACAGTTGTTTCAAAAGTGACAATAAAAAGAAGCTTTCAAAATGCAAATATCCCACTATTTTTTTAAGTGCTGGCATGTGCAGTGAACATAATCTTCCACAGAAATAGGAACACAGGGAGAAAAACAGTCACTCTCAGAGTTTCAACATACAAAGCTTCAGATATTTGAAAAGCACTATTTGAGATACATCAAACAGAGACTACATTTTAAGAATAAGCCTGTGGAGAATTATGGGGAGAAGCTAGGTTCGAACCCTCCTTCCAAATGTCAACATTTCAGGTAGAAAAATGCCTGCTGGAATGGAAGAATTATACATGGGTTTACGTTCACATTGCATGCTAGGTCTGAGCTTTGAATCCTTGGCTTTGACGGAAATGAAATACTCCGAGTTTTTGAAAGTATGAACAGGCAAAAATTATGAATGGGCAAAAATTCAAGTCTCAAAGCCTGGGCACCAAACCAGGACTTAACAAGCAGTGTATATGCAGGTAACTCCTTTGAGACAGAAACTGGAGTTTAACACATAACCTGAAGATAAATACACAATGCTTGTCTCATGCTGAAAGCTCCTGAAGATAACATTCGCACATCTTCACTCTTCAACTGAACCATGGGAGACAGAACATCTATTTCCAAGGCAGTACAACATAAAGAGATAGGCTGATGTCAAGTGGATTACCAAAGTGGTATTTTGCCTGAGCATCCCTGATACTTCTCTCTCACCTATTTTATCCAGATAACAAGCCAATGATCAGCCATTTTCCAAGCTGCTTAATGTGAGATTCTCTTCTTGCATAAACCAATGCCACTGCATTTAAACAGTGGCTTCACACCAAATCATATCGCTTTAAGGCTCCGACACCAAATCGTACATAGGCAGCCTTACCTATCCCAGATTTATTTACCTTTCTATTATAGTACTGATTAAAATATGAACACGTCTTTTCGTTTGTTCTTCTCAAATTAAAATGCACAAAGAAAAATACTTACGACAAGTCACTGAAGTCTGGAAAGACATACATGTGCCTAAAGCTATCAATGGCAATAACAGGGCAGTCCGCTGGAGTCTTCTGAATATGGAGGAGCGGGTGCCTGAATTTATCACAGTCAGCATGAAGGAAGTTTATGGTACCTTAAAATTGTGAGCAGACAAAAATCCATGTTAAGATCTTTTTATTATTATCTTAAAACCCTAAACACTTTCATAAGTGTTACAAAAGGTAGAGAAACTTGACAGATACAGCATGCAAAACTTGAAAATAGATTTGAGTAAATAACACCACCAAAATAATGGATTTTGTTAAAGTGTTTTTGCCCACAATTCCCTCTCAAACTGCATGAAATCATGTAGACAAGAAGGATTTCTGCAATACTTACTCACTACTAAATTGTGTATATATTTTAATTATTTCCAGAGGAGTCAGTCCTCACTGTCAAAAGTACATAAAGGCCTTTGGTCTCAAAGGCCAAACAGAATCCTAGCTTTAAAGCTGTTGCTTCCACTGTACTGAGTTTGCCTGAAAAAAATTACACTAGTAAAACCAAGAAGTAGGAGGTACTACACACCTTTTTCACTTATTAATTGTCGTGCAACCTCCTGTTGGAATTTCTCCAAACTCTCCAAGTCATCTTTCATGTGGAAAAGTATGAGAAAAGGAAGGCCTTCTTCTGTCAGTTCCTGCACAGAAAACAAACATCAAATCTAATTTCTTAAGGCCATTTAAGTGATTCCATCAATTTTCAAATTCAGCAACATCAATTTTCAAATTCAGCAAGATCTCTACTTTAAAAACAGCTGAAAGAACGGGACTAATGATGTTAACTGCTTACCCTTCATCTAAGATATCCAAGTGATACAGTTAACTATGTTTCCTTCCTCTATATCATATAGAGCAGACAAAGGATGAAGGTATTTCCTTATCAACATTTCAGGAAAGGATACACTTGCACCGGAATACTTGCTCAAAAGAAATAGCCCAATTCTGAGAAAACACATCATCTTCATAGAAACAACAATGAGGTCTAAACAGAATTGTATTAGATACTATGAAAAGCTGAGTGTGTATTCGAGACCCAGCCTAGCTCGGTTCATGTAATAAGTTGGTGTTTTCTTCGCATAACATAATGAATGAGTATCTTTAAATAACTCCACCCCAAAACCAAACCAAAACAAAAACGGAAGAAAAAAGAAAAAAAGCAGAAGCTGATGACATAGCTATATCAGTGATGATCAAGTACTTTCTCTTGCCACTAAGTGTGTCTTAACTGGTCATCTGTACAACACCATTATTAAATTCACAGGCTAGTATATGACTAAAACTGATGAAGAAATGAAAGCCTTTGTTGGACAGGCAAGCTTTTGTTCCTCGTAGAAATCTGTTCCTGCAGCCCGAGTGCCTTTTAAAGATCTCTGTCCAGGGACAAATAAATGTAGGAACTTCTTGAAAAATTTATTCAGGATTTTTCTTTCACTCAAAACCCAACCAAAACACGAACAACATGTACTTGCTTGTTTCAAAAGTGATTTTTAGGCACCTTTGAACATCAGCTCAGCTCGCTAGAGCTCAACTGAAGAAATAATCGTTTATCATCTAACAAATGCCCACAGTCTTACCTATCTTTCATTTGTACAACTGGTGTACAAGCAACTGCTGCTATTTCTTCGATTCTAGCCTGTATCAGAATAAAATCTATGCTTTTTGAGAAAGATAGTACTTGTTCATTCTGCCAACAAATAGAATAGCTATTTCAGGTATTTTGATTCACAGTAAGTTGGAAGAAATGCTTTCCCTATCAGTAGGCAGCCAGTTCCATAGTGTACATGAAATGGCTGTCACTCTCCCTTAAACCAAGTCTGTCAGGTAAGTTGAAGCTTGGTCTTTTAACAGCACATTACAAAGATCCTCATAACGTTAGTGCTTTTGAAGAAATTCAAGCTTCCTAATCCCAAAACCAACCACTAATCACATTTGCTCATTATTATTTTCACACACATGAATTCGATTGGGTCTCAGACTCCTCTCCTACCAGAGGATGGGAAAAAGTGTGTTTCGTATGACTACAATTATGGCTCTGTTTCCACACTCATTTCAGCAGGTACGTTTCCAGAGGGAGAACTCCCAGAGCTTGGTATTCCAGCTCTAAGCCGCCCTCTTGCTTGCAAGCAGCTAAAAGGACAACCTCAGTTTCGATACCTGCATAGTTAAAACCTTATACGTAGTGAGTTGCATTCACAAGATCAATTAATTTCCAAATAGGTTGTTAGGACAGTTGGCTTGGAAGCCTTGCTAACTTTGGCCTTAACTGGTGTCTATGAAGTACCTTCCCTTGTTTGCTTTTCTATTCCAGCTTTCATAGTACGTCTCACTGATCAGGATGCAACCTACCAGCAGTTTACAGAGGCCAACTGTGATTTTAAAATTGACTTACGTTAAAGTTTTTATATGGTATTCTAGTACCATAAACACAGCTTAACAGTCACAGCACTTCATCTCTTTACCCTGTAATATTGTGCAGTATGCACTCAGACCCCATTTAAATACTATACAATTTCAGCAGAAATCTCAATTTTGGCCTGTTTAAATTTGTTTGGGTACTGGCAGCACTGAAATTTTTAAACAAATGTCACTAGGTAAAATGTTACGTTGGCATGGTAAGTATATGCCTTAGGAAACAGGAATTGAGCGTTGAGAGTCCAACCAGAAAAACCATGACACAATGTGGTACAAGATGACCGTGATGAACCTTGGTTTCTAAGGGTATGAATCCAATTTCACCATGGGAAAAGTACACTGAAAACCTACCACACACTTCTAAACATGTTAACATGTAGCGTCTTTTACATACTGAGTTGCAAATGAATTAAAATTTGTTTAGCTAACAGAACTTTCCAATAAAAGTTAGTGGAGTTGACTAGAAGGTTGTACTTAAACCATTTGTGCATTGCCAGTTACCAGTGCTTAAACATCGATGGACAAAAAAAAAAAAAAAAAAAAATCACATGGTTTTTATTACAATTCCCAGAAGATTGCCAGTTCCATAGATGGTCACCCACCATTTAATGTGCTCATTTGTTAGATAATGTTTTGGAAGTGATTAATACAGTAACATTTTTCTACTATTAACCTTAGCATTAACTTTTAAAAGCTGATTATAACTAAAGGGTGGTTCACAACTATTTTACTCCTTCAAACTGTGATGGATGTGCTGACATGGATATTTTCTACACTGACTAGGAACATTTTTTCAAGGTCATAATAGATGCAAAAACCACATAAATAACATTTATGTCTGAATCTTAAGTCAACATTTAGTCATAACTTCTGTATAAATAATATTTTATTTACTTTAGATAATACCCATGTTATGCACCCATACATAGACACACATTCTTATACATGCATATACTTAGTGTCCAAGTGTCTGCACTCTGCAAATCATGAGACACTTCTTATGTGATCTATATGCATGATTATAACCTCTTACTTTGGTAGTGTACAAAACTACAGCAAATCCACCTCCAGTGAACTTCAAATCTAACCAAAGAGGTCCAAACAAATGAAAAGACAACTATTTTCTGTGAAAAGCAAAGCATGCAGAACATTCTTTGGCATAGATTAAAGACCTTGAAAGAGACATTTTGGTTGTGAGAAAGAAACCCCAGAAGTAGAATGGTAGAAAAAATACTTACCTCCCCATTTTCAAATGTAATTTCTCGAACTAGTGGTACACATTTATCTTGTGTCCATGCATAAATCAAATCAAAATTAGTTAGTGAGCCTAAATACACCATATCTGGAGCATTTTCCTGTTGAGAAGAAAAATATCCTAGTTGAGAAGCAGTAAAAATGACACTGCTACCTACAAAGAAGGTTACCAACCCAACATAAATCATAGAATCATTAAGGTTGGAAAAGACCTCAAGGATCATCAAGTCCAACCATCAACCCACACCACCTAACCCAATAAACCATGTCCCTAAGCACCACATCTACCCGTTTCTTGAACACCTCCAGGGATGGTGACTCCACCACTTCCCTGGGCAGCCTGTTCCAATGCCTGATCACTCTTTCAGTGAAGAAATTTTTTCTAATATCCAGCCTAAACCTCCCCTGGTGCAACTTGAGGCCATTTCCTCTTGCCCTGTCACTTGTTACTTTAGAGAAGAGGCCAGCACCCACCTCACTACAACCTCCTTTCAGGTAGTTGTAGAGAGTGATAAGGTCTCCCTTCAGCCTCCTCTTCTCTAGACTAAACAACCCCAGTTCCCTCAGCCGCTCCTCATCAGACCTGTGCTTCAGACCCTTCACCAGCTTCGTTGCCCTTCTCTGGACCTGCTCCAGCACCTCAATGTCCTTCTTGTGGTGAGGGGCCCAAAACTGAACACAGGATTCAAGGTGCGGCCTCACCAGTGCCGAGTACAGGGGCACAATCACTTCCCTAGTCCCGCTGGCCACACTATTTCTGATGCAGACCAGGATGCTCTTGGCCTTAAAGTAACAATATCTAAATATTGAAAACCAATCTTATACCAATGTTCAACCCTTGTGCATGCAACATTTCTATTAACTATGTTACAAAATTACAACAGGAAAATAAATATTACATATGATCATTTATGCAGTCAACTCCACTTTTTAAGACAAGTAGAATTGAAAAGATACTTTGTTTCCAAATTAAGGATGCTTCAATAAAGCTATTTAGACTTAGCCTTAGCTAGGCTGAGACACAGTATCTCCATACCTAACTCCTTCAGATATAAAATAAATACAGATATTAAGCTTCTTCATGCTGATAGTTACAAAGACTCACAAAAAAACCCACCAACATTCCCAATGTTCTACAGGACTTGAAACTGGTATTTTACATTTGCTTTGCCAAAGATATATGAATAAATAATAGTTTTCCTTTAGCTGCTAGTAGTTTTAACTTGTAATTCAGTGCTGCTGCCTTTTAATGTAATTAAAGTTTTAGTTAACATGAAGTGAAGCATGACTACGCAAGCTGCAGCCACGATTAAGCACACCTTAATTCAGAAACACCATATAAATTAGGTAACATAATAAATTCTGGTTTTGCAGAAAAAGGTTTGAAACTCCCTCCCTCCCTTAGGTATTTTTAAAATTTATTTATATTTTGCAAGAGCAGATTTTCAGATATCAATTATGTTTCTAAAAAGAAATTCTTGCAGATTTTCTTCTGTACTGAATTTTTCCTCAAGTAAAACTATGTTTATGAGAGTTTGTTAACATACAGTTAATGTTACTAATTACTTTTTTTAATGAAAAGACCAGCTTGTAGCTCTTGTGGGCTAAGACACACAAGACAGGCAAGTGACAGTCATAAAAATATTTAGCAATTGTCACTTGCTTTGAAAAACATGAAATGCACCAGCTGTTGAACTTCACAGATTTTTAAGACTTCTACAGAACACGAAGTATCTATACACAAGTCCACTGTGTTCTTAAGAAAAAAAAAATTTCGGGACATTGAAATTTAAAATGACAGATTTAGGTTTTGTGCACTTACTTGGCAACAAATGAGGCCAAGATCTTTTTCAGTGACTCAGAAACATTAGTTCCTACGACCCTATTTCTCATGCTGTTTAGTGATGAAATAAAACCAAGATTTGAGATGCAGTAACAAACTGAATTATGTGAATATAGTCTCCATGAGTTCATATTCACATATAATAACAATAAGCAGAATAAAAAACACAGTTACACTTACCCCTGGTGGCTTGTAGATTACATTGTCTCCGCTAAATCTCTCTGCTTTTGAAATATCCCTACAACAAACCAACCAGTAAGCATGTCTTGGTACAGACAAATAAAATAACGGAGATACCAAAAATCATATTTTAATTTGCTATCCTTTCTTTACTTCTTTTCTTTCCTTCAAAATTTGAGAATTAAAATCCTTGATCTTTAAAGTAAACTGTAAAGTGACGCCACAGAAATTTGGCCTGCCTAAATAAGAGGGCATTAAGGAATCAGCAAGATGTATCTCCAAGATCAGAAACGTGGCCTAAAGGCATCAAAGTGCAAGTGATAAAAGCCCACGTAATTTTGGATAAGAGACCATCAGGAAAAAATGTTAATGAATTAATATAATAATGTAAATTAAAAAGAATATGAATAGCTATTCTTAAGGAAGGAAAGGAGAGAAAGGTAGACTCTTGTTTGCTTTTACTCTTCCAGTTCCATTGTTTACACTAGAAATTTATGTCTTATCTTCTCTGACAAGGAAGGGCTTTGAGGTGCTCTACAGGCACAGGCAATGAGAAAATGGATAGCAAATAAGCCCACGCTGCCTGTTGTACCTGCAAAACAGATCTAGAGAGCGCAAGACACAGCATGCCGTTTCTGACCATTGATGATATGGTACATAGGTACCTGAAAAACACACACAGTTCCTCCTTGGCATTCAGCTTAGTATATCACCCTAGTAAATTCCTCCCCTGCCTCTGGAATATTTTGTGGTTCCTTAATCACAGTCACAACAGAGTGCCCTGAAAGCTGCTAGCTTGTACCCCCAAAATTATAATCTCTTATTCAAACAGGGACAGCTATGCACGCAACACAGAAGATAGAAAAAATGAGTCAAGAAAGCTGTCAAAAAGAATAAACCCTTTCACCACCTTCAGACATTGAAAGAGGCCTCTTCTCTCCCATGCCTTACTGTTCCCATGTAACTCATGCTGGCAAGACAGAGCTGACCGGCTATGTATGCCACCAGAGAGAAAAATGAACTACCTACTTCTTTTCCTTTTAGCTTAGGCTAAAAAGAAAGCAAGTCAGCCTCTGGGAACATTAGCTAAGTGTTCCAGCTTCTCCAATTATAGTATCTCTTTTGTGGACTCAATATAAGCATTGGTGAAGACTGATTAAGAGATTTAAGGGGGAGGGGAAAAAAGAGGAGTAAAAATATCTCAATTTATCTCACTGCAAGAAGAGGTAAATCTTCCAGGGTTCTGAACAATTTAGTAGGACAAGGGGAAAAAAAAAAAGACAAGACATCATAAGGCTTAACTGAAAGTAACAAGGTTTCACTTACTTCATTTGATCTAACTATCCTTTCCTTATTACATAACAAAAGACATCTTACACCTATCGGTAGTTGCATCAGTTTAGAGAAGCATCTTTTAAAATGCATTTTTGTATTCCGGACATGATGACTGCTCTCATCATGAGAAATTAGGCTTCTTTATGACCATTATCACTGAGGTAAACCACTCGAATCCCAAACAATCCTTCACTGAATAAGAAGAAAGTGAAGACATACAGGCTCCCTGCCCCATCGCTGCTTGGAAAGCTGATAATAATCTATAATGAAACATATGCTCTAGGGTAAGCCTGCAGTGGAACCCAAAAGGTCCTCTTCTATGTTATTCCACTTCAATAGCTGCAGCTGTGACTGATTTGTTTTCAGATAACTCAAAGTGGGGACATGATGTGAAAATCCCCAAAGCCTGAAGACACACCTTTTTAAAATAACTACCAAAATAGGAACACTTCAGTTTGCATTTTGCTTCTTCTTGAAGCAGTAACATAGAAGGTGAACCTGAACCACCCCTCCCCATCCCTGCCAATATTTGCTTGCTATCATAAAATCAAAACAGTTCCTAGATTCATCAGTCTCTGCCATAAGTCACTTACAGTTCATCATAGCCTTTTAAAACAAGAATATTTTTTGGCTGTTTTAGTTTTCTGCTTTTGGCTTCCTATGCCACAGCACAATGGCACAAGGACATTCTCTTCCATGTCTACAAACATTCCAGATTTATCCCTCTCTAGTTCTACTTGTAAAACCCATCTCTAATCTCTCTTTACCAGTATCCCTCCTATCTCCTGCTTACAAGTCTTCTCTCATTAATCTTGCTCTACAGTCACCTCAGATCTTAAAAGACTGTAAAGATGAGTTGATTTAAGAATACTTGTAAGATCAAGATGATTTGCAACTAGGAACCATTTAAAAATAGGCTATTACAACTACATAAAGCCAGAGTAATTTTGGCATAGCAGGGAACAGTTCTGCCTTGACAGAAGTTAGCAAAGTAATTAATTTTTTCTTGTCCAATTGATTCTTTTGAGTTCATTTTCGCTTATTAGAAGTTTGAACATGAGAGCTCCTGTTACCATATACCTCCCATTAGTGACTGACAACAGATTTTGTTCAAATAGATGAAACATCATCTACCTTGATACATTCTCCCATTTTCTCCACTATTCTTCACTACATCCAATTAAAAAAAAACAACAAACAACCCTTAGGGCAACTGTATGTGGTATAAAAGCTAGTATAACCCATCCAAATTCCTGATCTTGCAGCTTTGGGTAGACGGCAAACCACTGCATTCACACATTAATGCCCAATCACTTTAAATTGATTGGTGCTGGCACATTAAACACTGCAAAAAGAATCTATAATTGGATTTTATTATGCTACTTAAAAAGGGGATCACTCGCTCCCAATTTATTCTTCTTCCTCCAGTGAAGACATTTTAATATTTTTAAATATTGCTGTAAATCTGTATAACAAGGAGAAATTTGAATTTCTGTAGGTTGTTCTTCTGTGCTCATACTATGAAGCTCGTCAACACAATTGCCTTTCTAAGCTGTTACTGTGTGCAGTGACACAGAACTCACATGAAACAGACTCAGGCACAGAAGTCATGCATTTTGGAACAAGGCCCTCTCCTCCGACATCAAGAGGAAATGAGCAAGCAACTACTGAACTATTCTTTACAGGAAAAAAAGGGAAAACACACCTACAAAAAGAAGGAAAAAACCCACAAAAACGGTCATATTTTAAAGAAGAAAATTTAAGAGGTTGCAAAAAAAATTACTCCATCTGCAAAACTGATAAATTTCTGCCAAAAAGCTTACAAACTCTTCCCTACCTGTTCCCCTCTCCCTCCAAAGAAGCAGGTTTTGGGGACACAACTGTCTAGCATCCACCCCTAAAAACTCCCCAATTACATTTAAACTATACCAGTAAAGAGTGAAAAAAGAAAAAGAAGGCAAAAAATCACAGTTATATTTCACAGCAAACATTAAGGCTAGGAGGAGTTTTCTCCTCCTATCCTTTCTCTCAGTGTATTTATCTGTTAAGGTCTAGTCTCTTCAGTTATGCCACACAAAGTATTAAAGAAGTCCATTCAATTAAATTGTATACAACTCTCTAACATAACTTCAATAATGAAGTCATGCAATCAACAAAGTTTAAAACTTACCCAAAGGCAGACAGGAATACACAATCATCATGCAAAATATTTGCTACTCTTTCAAAGGTTCTGTAGTTGTCAGAGTCCTTTTGCTCAAAGTATCCAACAATATTTCTTCTGCTGCGCTGTAAAAACAAAGGTTAAATTATAACTTACCTCAAATTATCAAAAACTATCCGTACTCCCTAAGGATATTAAATACAGAGGTGCCATTCATTCAACAGCCAATAGCTGTGCAATAGTTATTTCTTTTCTGCCTTTTCAATATTGAGAAGCATTTTTGTGAATATTTTTCCAGTGAGAAATATCAGAAGCAAATTGTCAAAGACAACATATGATCCTTTTCAAATGACTAAAAGTAAAATAAGTAATTTGGTAGTGGAACTACTGTAACAAAATGAATGCAGTCGAAAGTGATTATACTAGAATAATTTGCAATACTGGAAATGCTCCAGTTTTCCACTCAGTTTAAAAAAAGCACAACATTTCTGAATGGAAAAAAAAAAAAAGTACTTCATATAAGCTATGCTTTACCAGTTCAACACTGAAAAAAAAAAGAAAAAAATAATATATTTAGAAGGAATAAAATTGAAAGACTTACATCAACAGAACTAATCTCTTCCAAATCCTGGACCTCCCGAATAGGGTTACTCTTCTGCTGCCTGATATAATCTGCTATTGCTGTCACAGATCTCTGGCCCCTGTATTCTCTCTTCATCATCATTCCATTCCGGAAGAGTTTCAGGGTTGGATATTTGCTTATCCTGTATCTCTGAGCTATATCCGCTAAAAAGAAATTTAAAAAAATAAACCAAAACCCTACAAATACAGAAATACACTGAACATGGTATCTTACACATGTATATGTGCAAATGGAATTGGAGTCTCTGAACCAGTAGTTTCACATCTTTGAACAAGAATACACACACACAAAAACCCAGCCAAACACATGTACTGTTCTTCATAAAAAAATCATGACCAAAATCTGGGTAAGTAAAAACTCAACTTGGTCAGCTATACTCATTTAGTATATACACTTCCTACGAACAACTAAGAAAGCCAATTTAAGAGCATAACAACAACATGAGAATCTTAAAAGTTTGCCAAATCTCAATTAATCCACATTAGAAAATGTTAATAAAATAAATAATGTGCTATTTTTCTTTAAACACACTATGATTTTTATCTCAATTACAGTTCTGGAAATACAACTGTCACATCTTAAACTTTAGAGAACGTGAACCCTGGGCAAAATATTTTTTTTAGTATATGAAGGCCAGAAGACTGCTGTTACAGTTCTGAGCTGTTCAGGTTTTGAATGAATACAAAATTGCAGGTTTCAAAATTAAGGCAAACACCACTCTGGTCAAGCAGTGTCAGCATTCCCTTCAAGGTAGTTCTTAATTTACATCTATACAGGCAGCCCAGTTTCTTCTAGACTCAGACCACACAGAGCTTCATACAAAAAGCAGCACATTTCTGCATTAATCTAGTGTAAGAGCACTAGCTATTTTCACCTTCATATAACAACTCACTTATTTAGCTCTAAGTTATTTATTCACGAGACTTACAAATGTAAAACAAGAATAAAAAAAATTGAAAGAGCTTTTACAGTAAAATTAGAAGAGCAGCAAAGAAGAAAGCTGAGCAGAAGCAATAAAGCCCAGTTTCCCATGAATGTGCGTCCTGTGGTGCTTATCTTCAAGCACTACTAAGGCAATAATCTGGTTCTTCACCATCCCTCAGAGTATTTCAAGTGTCCCTTTGTCCCTCTTCCACTTTGTTCAATCACTGGGACACAGCAAGTTGCAACATGTGTCCCAGCTATGCCTTTACAGGGAAACTTAGACTTAAGCAGCAAGTGGTTCATGGCACATGGAGCAGGATCTATCAGCTTTGAGTTTTTACAGCAACCTTTGCTACAGTGCAGAAATCGGTTTTGTGCATCTCCAATATCCAGCAACTGCTCTCCTGAGAAACAAAGTAACCTGACACACTTTGCATTCTTAGGAAAATGAGACTAAAAACAAGCAACAGAGGCAAAGCATTTAATGCCAAGTAGATTTCCACAAGCGCTTTCCTTTTGCTTGTGCTTTGTTTAATTATACCCCCCTGTTCACTCCTCCCCTGGAAGTGTATCTAGAAACAAAAACATCTTGCAGCCCCTGGGAAAACTGGGTGTCCACTATTCCGGAGCGTGATGCAGTTTACCTAAACCTCAATCACCTCTGTACCTAAATCCAACTAAATCCCAGAATATGAGCAGTCTGCCGGCTTTCCAAAGCTGCTTATCCTTTGAGGTGACTTATTCCAATCAGCTGTACCCACCCTGCTGCCCCTTCTCCTTTTCTTTCTCAAAGAGAGAGACAGGTGAATTTCAATGTACTGATTTATCCCTGGGAGACAGTGAAGTTTCATTCAGTCAACAGAGAGGAGGAAGGCATTGGAAGTCTGGGCTGAATTTATGTCCTCTTACTTTTCACTGGCTCCTTAGAAGTCAAAGGGTACACTTCAAGTGACATGGATTGGCCCACAGCAGGAAGGCAACCAAAGAAGGGTCCAACAGCACACCTGGCACAGTACTGAACGATGTAGAAACTCATCCTTTCTGACAAGAACGTCCTTTCTTCTCAATTGCATATTTACCATGAAGCAGATTTTGCCTTCTATCTTACACTTACTCTTTTTTAAATAGAATGGAGGCAGAAGTCCTTTGAAAACTATTATTTAGAGACAGTTGTCATGAGCAAATTGCTGAAACTGGGCATCTAACGTACACCTCAGTTGCAAACCAAAACAAAAACACTGCACAACTGGAAATAAGTCATTCCCCTACAGAACTGCGCCTGTTAACTGTCCTCCAGCACATAAGCTCTCCACCTCCTTTGGACTTCTAAGAGATAACAAAAAATATAAATTCCCTGCTGCCTGAAGAACTCTCAGTGAAACCAGCAGTAGTTTTAATTGCTGCTAAAACACTACTAATCTTACAGATTTAGTTACTAAAAACAATCTTTGTACCAACTGCACAAGTTAAACAAGTCCAAGAACTGAAAACAAAACGTCCACACCAAAGGAATAAGATCCGTGTCTACTCAGCAAAAATGTTCTTTTAAGTTCCCTCAAACCAGCATGCTTAAAAGCTTCACCAGCTAAGCCCAGTTCCTAACAAGCTTTGCATCACTATAAAATACCACAGAATTCAGCTCATCAATTTTGTCTAAGAAAGGACTTGACCTGTTTCCTAAATATCACAGAAGAGTTTCTTAATGCACTAATTACAGTTAAAATTAAGAATAAGACATTTTATGGCCTCAATTCAAAGTACTTCTATTTCAAATTAATACAAATTTCTCAAGGGAAGATGCCAGTATACTCAACATTAGCAAGTATAAGACCAATACTTTTTTTTCCCCTTTACATTCCATCACTTTTTAGTTAAAGTACTTAACAGCTGTCTGAAAAAAGGTGGCAAGTGTAGTGGATGAGGAATCGCTTTATATTTGCTCGGTGAAAGACAAACTGTCAGCAAACCAGGCATTTGCTGCCCTTCTATCCTGTTGATAGAAGGGCCTTTGGACTGACGGTATGTCAGTCTATCAAAATTTGATCAGGATCTAATAAGAGACAAGGAATACTACATATCAAGGTTTCGCAGCAACACATTGAGATTAAAGACTGTTACAGAACTCCATGGCAAGAGAGCACCAAAACCACACTTTTGTGTGTGTGGACTTTTTCTTAAGATTATTTCCACAGTTATAGGAGGATGCACAAGTTGCATGATGGGCATTCAGTGGATCTTCAAGGTTCTCCAAGATGGACATTGCAGTCCCTAGGGATGTGAATCTTCGTCAAGTGCTGAAGTTGCGTAAAAAAATTAAAGGTAGTAAAATGCCAACTGCCAAGACTGAATTCAAACATTATTTCATAAGTCAGAACTTGCATGCTCTTTATAAATTACATTGAGATTCCATGAATACTGGTATTTGAACTAACACAGAGAGATGACAGTCCTACACAAGTAAGTATTTGAAAATGCAAGTACATGAAAAAATGTTTGAATTCATTCTGAAGTCAAATAGAGTAAACCTTAAATGCTTCATTAAGCCCTGGCATTTGATACAGGTTGAGTTCGCGTAAGCAGAGCAACTACAAAATTATATTCCTTTTAAAATTGGAAATACACAATGCAAATACATGGAATATTGTTTGATCTCATTCACAGATCGCATTAGTTATAGTAAATCCTAAATTAAATTTAAAAATATTTCCAGATATTCTCACAGCCCATTTGCTGATGAAAAGAGGTATTTGAAACAGATATGGGCAACCTACCTTAAGAAAAAAAAAAAGTCTCCCAGCTACAACTTTACATTTTCTTCAGGTACTAAGGTCCCTAAAAGGTACAAACCTTGAGTTTGTATTTTGCCCAATTAATCATTAAATCACAAGCCTAGTCTCGGTGCCACCAGAAAGGTTTCACTCTAGTTATAAGAAGCTACTAACATACTTGATCTTCTTGTCTTCTACTAATCAGAAATTTAAAGCAGAGTAATGACTGCTGAATTCAGATGGTTCTGTCCTCCCTGTTTTGCATGTGTATCTGTTGGCATCCAATCATTTCTAGACTGCCCAGACTATTTTCTACTATTCATTCCACACACTCTAACAGGAAAGACTTCACAGTCACTCAGTTCTCTTCATAGATGCATGCGCTGCATCAATACTTCTGAAGTACTGAAGAGAAAGCAAAGCTGCCTCTTACAATGGGAATGAGACAGCAGCTTTTGTTATTGTTTTGAAATAAACTTCTTCTAAGACAGTCTCCCACGTTGTGTTCTGAGCAAGCTTCTCCAAGAAATCGTCCTTGTCAGCCATTTTTCTGTTGTCTGAGCATCATTTGTTCCTCTGCTCAAGGGAATGCCAAAACTCATTTTTTGGGGGTGCATCAGGCTTTTCACGTGGTGTGTACACACATTACCTAAACTGCAGCCTCAAGTAAACACACAGCCTGTGATTTGATTCCCAGATGGCTTCAGACTTCATTGTTCTAGGTTAACACCACAACATGCTGTCCAGGGACTTCAGCTAGTTTATCAGATCACATCACTGAGAATCTCATGTCCACTGTCACTAAACTGAAATTGAATGCTGAATGACAAATATGTTGAAACACTGCACCAAGACACACTATACTGAAGTAGGGCCCCACTCACAACGTAGATAAGAAGGTCCTTCTCACTGAAAGACCAGCAATATTTACAAGGGCCAGGGTGTCACCCCACCATTAACTGAGTCCACTGCCTTAGTTCTACAGGGTCATAATTCATACCACCACCAAACAAATATTTAAAGTCTACAGGACTGCCTCCCAAAAAACCATGTCCACTACAATTTAAACAATACTGATAATTATCCTAAATGCCCACCTCATAATACAAGGCACTACCTGAAGTAATTCACATGCTGAACTGATGGCTCCAACAGTCTGAGAAATTATCTGGAAGAAAATCAAAGTTCCAAAACTCAAACTCTATAAAAATAATGTCTGAAAATACTTATGTCTGAAAATAGTATCTCTTTTTCTAAGGAAGGTCTTCATGTCATCTGAGGAAGAGCTAGCACAAACCCAAGCACATGTTCTAATTTTGTTTTTACATAATCATAGAATCATTAAGGTTGGAAAAGACAGGAGTTGCATCGCTCATATATATATATAGAGACAGAGCACTTGAGTTAACTGGATCTAACTAATCTCTGTGTCAACACATCTTAACTCTTCCTCACCCTTGTGCAGGCAGTACCTCCTATCTCAAAGGTAACAAGTTCCTTCAGCTGTATATTTGAAGCTGGGACTACCAAATGAGTATTCCACTTGCTCACTTGAGATCAATCACATCTTTTGAAGTCCCACAGGCTGCCTGCCAGGGCACACTACAGATGAGAAATGAAATCTGTCTTTGATAGGTACCTTTCTACTTATTATTCCTCAAGCTTTTTCCTCTCAATTTCAAGTTCAGTTAAAAGGCCTTTTTGCCTCCTACTTTTCCTACATGCAGCATTACATTCACCTTATTGTTAAGTATTTCACAATACAGCATTAATTCTCCCCATTTAAACTACTCCTCTTGTGACACTTGCACACAATCATAAGACCTGGGAATATTAATAGGAAGTGGAATTAGGAAGGACCTTGGGAGACCATCTAAACGATGAATCACCCCAATGATTGTGATACTGGTGACTTGTATGTTGGACCAAAACAGGTACAAGAATATCAATGTTCTACATCAAACTCAGCTACTAAGAAGCTGGGTAACAGCAAATCCAGACCACCTTCTGCTGCAAAGGAGCATTCACAATAGTCATGCCTGCTCTTAGCAGGGCCTCATCAGCAGGTATCACATAACCTTTTCTGACAGGCTAAGAAAATCGCTCTCCTGAGGAGAGCCATCAACAACCTCTCTGAATCACTTCCACTTTTTATTTTATCCAAAGATAACTCTTTCAGACTGATATTTTTTTCTAGGCAAAGTGGCAGGGATGCAATTAAATCCTCATGCTTGTTTACAGTTTCATTTATACTTCATTTATGAACCTCCAAATTTGTTATTGTACTGACTTATTTTGCTGACCAAAGGCACAGTATCAATACAATCTAAGTCACTCTCAGAAGACTAACATTAGCACACATTACAGGAATGGCCAGACCCAGAGGGATCACCAGCTCATTGTACTGTACCACTTATGGATGTTTTGAAAGAAAGAACAAGAGTTCCCTAGACAGTCTGTCTACCAAAGCAGCTCTCAACACCCACCAGAAAGAAGCTGTTTTCTGTTTGGAAGCACAAAGATTTATTCAAACCAGCTATCATTTTTTAACTCAGAAAGCAAAGGAAAGAATGGTGCAGCAGAATTAAAGCCCCAATATATACTTTAATTTATAATAATTCTCCACCACAACTTGTAATACTGAATTAACAGAAACTGTTCAAAATACAAATTCTCCTCCACAAACAACCCACCAAAACAAAACCTTACTAGTAATGTATATGCAGAAAGATCTTCTATAATTTTATATGGAAGGTCACTTTTACTAGGTATTAAACTTAAAATAAAGGTGCATAACTTTTAAGATAAGTTAAATTGAACACACCAAACCACCAAAGATTCTAACAGCAAACGATGTAGCAGAACTTAAATATTTCCAAGTTATAAAAGGATGAAGTCTTGGCAACTGAAAAAGTACCTGCTTGAACTACTTGCTTCAACAGATTTACCTTTAGTGTATGTTCCACACCAGCTTAAAAAAAGCCTTATGACTTAACCTACCCATTTCAGTTACAATTATTTTCCACAATGTTATAAATTGGTGTAAGATATAACACATACAGAGGCTTAATATAGTGTTAATATTTTGATTTTTTTATTTAGCCATATTGGTGCCTATCACTTTCCAGAAAAATATCTTTATATTGCCTATAAGAGCAGACAGAATGATGGCTTTGTCATTAAGCATCAAACATTTGGCAGTGCATCAATAATTCTCTTTAATTTGCTTTACCCTCAGAAGCTGGTGTGAGCTGTTGGGCCCTGCAGCGTGCTTCAATAACAGTGCATTAAATGGAAAGTATCTATGCGTGGCTGACCATTCTGAAAGCTGTTTTTGAGTGGCCTGAAATCAGCTATTTGGATTCCCTACGGATTCTTGGCTTCAAAAAGAAATAGATCATTTGTCATGCAAATAATCCACCATCTCAAGAACATCATCCTAACAGCGAACTACTAGTGGCATGAAATCTGCAGGCATAACAAACCCCAAAATATTGGCATAAACCTTAACAGTGCTGCCAAAATATGCAAACACATACAAAAATATAACAGTAAAACAGGAGAAAAAGAAAGACAATAGCAATCTTGACGCTAACATTTAGTAAAGTACTACAGCAGACCCAAGCTGGATAACAGAGTAACATCCATCCTCTTACTAAAAAGCTGCTGTTACACCTATTAACATAGAAGTTAAATATTCAAAACTAAAGTTTCCAATAAATGTACCATTCCTTACAATCCAGCAAATAAACACTAGAAACCAGGAATAACATATACAGATCTGTTATTTTAATTCAATAAGGCAATGCAACTTACAGAAAAATACTTGGTCTGTCATGATAGGATTTCATTTTTAATTCTCATATTTTACAGCTTCTGCAGCAGAAGTCATGCTCATCTACTTCTTAAATTAGGGGCACAAAGGGTAAATACAGACAACTCATGGTATTCCAGTAATAAAAAGAAAGACCAAAACTCTTGGCTGCCTCATACTACTTAACCCACTACACCTACTCCCAAAGGAAGAAAGACAATCCCTGCTGTAGCATCTCTTCCTCCATCCAGGCCTCAGCTCTCCATAACAAGCATGCTGAGCTAAATTCCACGAGTGTACAAGGAGCAGATTAAGCAACAAACTTCTAAATACTTGCGGGGAGGGAGGGGTGTTGGAAGTTTTCTTGGGCACATAACTGCTAAGACAAGAACATCTCACAGTTAAACACTAGGCATCCCGCAGCCCAAAGACCCTCTGAGTTACACAAGGAACTAAAGCTGCAGCAAATAAAATAAGGACTTCAGTTGTTAATGTAAACCTTAACAATAAAACTCAACAACATAGGTGGATTTTACTACAGTGTGAACTTTATAGAAAGTTTCACTGTCAATAATCTTGATTCAATAAAAAGATGAGCCAACCAGACTGTTAAACACTGAGATAAGACCTATTTATTAAGGCCATAAAAATCAAGTAAACTGAAAGTATTAATGTCCTTAATCCTCCCCTCTTCTCCAATTCAAGTTAATTTGAGAAATGACCACTGATGAAAGTGATAGAATATATATAAAAGTGTATGCAAAAGTAATTTCAAGTATGTAGAGTGACTGCTTTAATAAGCTGATACAAAAACCAATCAGAATGTTTGCTACAACTGCATTTGTTTTACATTGCAAAAGTTGCAGGGGCAGTTTATTTGTGTAGATCTTGCAGTAGTTCTCAGAACAAAGAAAGACAAAAAATAAGAAAACGTCAGCAAAGACCACATATCAGTCTTTGCCTTTAATATACTCCTCCAAAGGATTTTATTGCCTTACTTGAAAATTGACTTTTAGGGATGGCAAATTCGAATACTTAATGCTATGCTTTTGGTTAAGGTCTCCCAAGCACACACCATACAGACGGATGATTGGAAGCAGAAAAGAACACCAAGTGTGAAAAAGAAAGAAGTTGAAAATGCAGTTAAGTATTTGAGATCTGGGAAGGTATTCCAGGTCCAAAAAAAACGCCCAAAACAACCAACCAAACTCACACACATCAGCACAAAAAAACCCCACAAACCCCAAACACTCCCTTTTTCTTGGCTCTAAAGACCTGCACCATTTCTAGCACTAGCGCTCCTCTGACTCCTCAATGAGCCAGTTCAATTTATAATCCCAGCTCTTTTTTCCCCATTAAATGAGACAGGCTGAACAGATAAACACATGTTTATGGATTCAATAAGAAATTAACACTGGAGACTGCCCTGACAAATTTGGAAGAACAAGGTTTACTGATGTATACAAGCAACTCTGTCTGGGCTAAATGATGGGGCAGGTCCAACTGCGCTTTAGATTGCTGTCTAGTATATTCTCCAACACAATGAGTAACATATTGGCAGGATAGCACAGAAAAATCTAAATTGGGATTTACTTACAATGCTGATCACAGTCTACTCTAGCAAACACCACTTGATTCTTATCTGGATATTCTTCCTTAATTACGTTAGAAGCTTCCTCAAAAATAGGATGCAGCATTTGGCTGAAGCGGCACCTGTGCAGAGAACACAAAATCATAACTTCAAAATACTACCTTGAAATATTTCAATTGATGACCCAGATAATATTTCAATCTTTGAAGGAAAAAGAAAAAAAAAGAAAAGCCATTGGAAAAGAACATCTATTTGTAATCACCCCAGTAACTGATTGGATTAAAATAGGTTCAAAAGTAGCTTAAATAACTCAGGTGGAGAAAAAAAAATAATTCTAAAAGAATATCTAGTTCAAGATATGCCCCCTTGCTTTATCTGCTTAAGAAACATCATTAATCAATTATAAGCCTCTAGGAAATATATTCTATTCGAAAAGTCTGTTCTTCATTTTTTCTACCCAAATTAATCCCTGGGGAAGTAATTTTAAAAATATAGTAAAAGAGGTTACTTGTATTGTTTAGATTCAAATATTGACCAATCACTTTCAAGAAATATCACAGTGATAACTTTATAAGTGTCAACAACAGAAGTTATAAGTATTGCTTATTATATTATTGCTTAAGCTTTGTAAAATTTGAACAGACTGCTATTAGAGCACTATAAAGAGAATCCCACGGGGCCTTTCTTTCAGTCCTGTCTGATTTTGAAGCAAATCCTCTCTTTCTGCCCATGGAAGAGGCTGTAGGGTTGTAAAGATGCTTTGGTGGCTTTGGGGAGTTTAAGGTAACATTAGTGCACAAGCCCACTATTAGTATGTCAACAAAATTGTTTTATATTCTATTCTTCTAAACACAAGTCAGAATTTTAAATTGAAGACATATAACAGCACTGTAGAAATTGTCAGAATGAGACCTCACGGAACCAACCTGCAATAAAACAGCCTGCACTAAAGCCCTGCTTAAACTGAACAGTGATAGCTTGGGGATGCTATTTATTATGTCTACAACAGCAAACATTCAACTGAAGAGGCAGGTTTTACTCTCAAAATATGAAGAGGGCTTAAGGCCATTTTCAGAAAGAAATCTGACTCTGGTCAACACAATTGTATGCTACACATTTACGTAGCATGTATATGTTACATGTGGCTTCCTTGCCTCTCACTCTCCACCCTTACAGCAGAGTATCTACATCAGCAAAACAGATCTGCTCTCATTCAAAGGCTGGCATCATAGGCTGGCAGTATCCCATGTTGAGGGGTTATTACTTAAAGACTACATGTAATGATCATAATTAAGGATGTAATGTTTTCATACTACCCTATGAATCAAATTGCAAGCATATGCAAATCTTTAAATTCAAAGCAAACTTGTTCTAGAGAGGATTTGATAACAGTGGGGATTTTTGCACAGAGCAAGCTTTGCTAATAAGGTCCTAAAACAGGACGCTTGTTACCCTGGTATATCAAGTTTTAAAATGTTGGTATCTTCCCTCTATCACAGAAGTATCAGAATATGCATTTTTAGCCTCCTACAGTTTGTCTTTTGTGAAATCCAAAAATGATTTTTCAATGGCACCATAGACTCCAAATTTCAGTACATTACTCTCCATAGGTTTTCTTTCCTCGGTTATCTTTAATAAAACCTTTTGAAGTAGTCTACGATTACTAAGTATTTGCAAGATCACAAACTGAAAATAACCATCTTAAAAGTTTCATTTATTTACTTATTTTAAAAGACAGCCTTTATAGCATAATTCTGTACAGAACAGGTAAGAGATTAGACCTAAATTCTTACTTTACTAGTTACTTAGTTGTGCTATCATTATAAAAAGTAAGACATTTCAAACAAATAGTTTACTTGGTAAACTAATGCAATCTCTCTAAAGAAAAATTCTGTTGGTTTAAATGAGCCCAATATCAATTTAGTCTGTGGTAGCAAATGAACAGATACAAACTAATTGGACATAAAAATTGCCCATAAAATGACAGAAGTATACACAAAGGTTAATAAACTGGTTTAGATTGGTGTAATGGCTATCTTTATGCAAAGTTTAAATGAAAGCATTAAAAACATATTTGAAAACTTCATTCTATATGAAAAGACTGGGTGTGTATTTTTCAAAATCACTTTTAAAAACCAATTAAAATTAGCCTGCTACTAGTTGAATGAATTATCAGTAGAGGCAAAGTATACATTTTTCACGTAAAGCTCTGTGCACTTGCTATATCATTCAAACCTACAGACATATAGTGGCATGTGAAAGAGGCAAAAGGATCAGCAGTCTAATCACCTGCATGACCTCTGACTCTGAAGGCCAATGTTTTATGCTCACAAAACAAAACAGCAGGGAGAGGAATATTTAAAATATAATATTCAGTACATATATTACTTTACATTATAAAGCTATCTATATCCAAGATTACTTTAATCAAGGAAGACAGAATATTATTCATTTTGCTAACCTCATTTTTTATATTAATTTGCAGGCTAATTTTTTTTATCTGAATACTTTTCTGGTTTCTTCCTTGCTAAAGGTTTTTTAAAAATATTAATGGTGGAGCAGACAGATCATCTAAAGTTACTTCTTACACAATAAAAAAAAGAGGTATGGTGTTTAAATTAATTTGAATGATTTTGTAAGCAAATTATTTTAAAAAATAATTTCAAGTAAACAGTTCCCTTTAAGTATGTCTTTCACAATGTCTAACCAATCTGGCCCCAAATTCTTTCCTTTTTCAGTTGCTCAGATTTCATCCCTCAATTATAATTCCTCAGTTCTCCACTTAGAAGGTCTTCTAGATTAGAGAAGGATTTAATTTTTAGTGTAATTTCAAGCCTTTTTCTTTCTAGCGTATGGGACCAACACAGGAGAAAAAGGGAAAATGGAGTATTTTGGACTATCCTATGTTAAGGATCAAAAAAGTTAATGAAATCTGTCTTCCTAAGAGGGAGAAAAAAACCCCACAAACCAACAAACCCCTATTACACAGCATGTTATTCCATACTACTATAGAAGCTTTTTTCCTCTAATAGGAGTCATGAATGAAACAAAAGATGGCAGAACAGCAGAAGAGGAAGTAATCAGGACAGAATTAAAAAACAGGAAAGAACTAGTTTGGAACAACCGCTGTATTTTCAATGGGAAAACTGTAGTCAAACATGAGAGTTTTCAACGGACATAAGTTTAAACATAGGGAAAAGAAAAATCAAAAACTTGTATAACTTACCAATCAGCATAAAAATTAACTAAAGCAACATCTGCATTGTCTGGGAAGAAAGAAAAAGGAGAAACCCAATGTCACATTGTGAGACAAACTTCTTAGTGCTCTTATCTGAGATGTTAAAAATATGCACAAAAACTATAAAAATAAAAACATGTTCCTAGATTATTCAGCATGCAGCTTAATCTGATTGCTAGAAAACTGCTAGGATAAATCTTATCTGAAATATAATCTATACCCAATGTGAAAGTGATGAAAGAGGCCTTCAGTCAAGTATTTTATTGACTTTATTGATATATTAGACATTTAAAATGTCAGTAAGGTATTAAGACACAAAAGAAGTAAACAAGTGACATATGAGACAAAAAGTAATTCTGGATTTAAGATTAAGGCACTCAAAGCCAGAAGTTGTACTAGATATACTCTAGTATATCTTTTAAGCATTATCTAGATTATTTGTAAGTGTTAAAAAAGCAGTTAAAAGCTGACATGTCAACTATTCGGGTTAGAAGAATGACTAACACGCAGCCTGTCTGTTCAACTTGCTCTGGTCAGTCCCTATCTGCCTCATTTGCTAAGAAGCTGGATACTAAGGCAAAAGGTAGCAGAGAAACCTTCAGTCTCAAAAAAAGAAAAATGCTACGGGACATTCAAAAAAAGGGAATACTACAGGTATGTATATGATGAAGCAGTGAAATAATGCTCCTCTACATTATTTTTCACATACCAAAAAAAGGAAAAATAGATCAAAACTAGAAGGACAAATCTCCTGCTCAAAAATCAGTTGTGATCCTTACATTATATAACAACCATGCTGTAAATTAATTTTTACTAGTAGTAGTGGCCTAGACATTGAAAAAAAACTTGAAATGAATGCTGTATCTACAGAATATCAGCCACAGCTTTATAAAGCAGAAATGTTGTTAGACAAATTTGCACTATTGACAAAGTTACAAAGCAGTTACAAGTGAAGATTAAGATGGTGAAAGCCTGGAAAAGACAAGATGCTGGAAAAGACGACTCTTGAGAAGGCTGGGAAAAACTGCAGTTTGGATCAAAATTATGGCATTAAGATTTTCATTATCAGCAAGGAATGCAAGTGGTGAACAGGAAATTAACAAACAGAGAAATTTAGGGTTACCTCTAAGGCATAAAGTATTTATTGAAATTAACAGGATAAATTCAAAAAGTACTTACACTTGGCATATATTTCCTCTTATGAATAACATTTTACAACAGGATTCTATATTTGCCACTGTATAAGAGGTATTTACAAACACACCTTATATCGCTTAATCATACATTTAGTACACAAAGCAGTTCTGCAATAGTAGGCACATCCTAGTACAAATATAAATAAAATAATATTTTTTTTTCCCTGAATATATTTGAAACAATGTAATAACTTTTTTCCTGTAAGGCAACCAGATACAGGCAAATTGCACACTTTTCAGACAAAAAGGTTTCAGACAAGGAATACACATCTGTTTAATTTATGAGTCTCCCTTCCATGAGCCACCAGAATCAGGACAATGCTTAACCTGGGGAAATACACAGCTGAACAAGGAAGATCCTTAAGGCCCATGCCACAGGTTTCAGTTGTTGCTATCTTTTGGGAAACTTTTAAAACGCTCTCTTGACAGGTTTTGGTTACGTAATTAAGCATTCCCATCTGCAAATAAGATACCAGGTATTTTTTTTGGACACTTCAAATCCTCATTGAGATTGCAATGAAGTAATGTGTTAGGCAATACATTAGTTCAGACAGATAATTTTGATCATAGGCATTTAATACTCCTACACTGATTGCAATTCATATTTTCAAAGCTAAGGTATGCATGTAAATTTAATAACATTGCAAAATTCACACAGATAAGTGACTGTAGACATCCAAAGAAAAAAATAAATTCAAAGTACTCACTTAAAATGTCATCTATATTTCCACTATCTAGACTTGTTATTTCACTTCCCGCTGGATTAAAAAGCCAAGACACCTAAAAAGAGAAAGCAAGCCAGTAAGGTATTTAAAATTTCAGCAATAAAGTAGTAACATACTATGATTTTAAATGTTGCAGTTCAAAAGACGGAGAAGAACAGTAATTTGTAATTCAGTCAAAGCATTTTAGATGACAGCAGTACTACAAAAAAAAAAAAAAACACTATTTACAGATAAATGTACTTTCACAGTTAAAGCAAAATTGGCTATCTCTTCACATGATTCTCTACTATGTTGGCAGAAATATTACAGGTAAATTTTGTACCTTTAAAAATAACTTCTGAAGAAAGAAGAGAAACCCTCATTTTAGCCACCTAACAATCTCACACAGCCCAGAAGCATACAGGCACAACTGTTTCACCCAGAGACAAGTAATTTCTTTTGTTACTTACAGGGCTTGGCTGGCTAAAAAGTTTCTCATGAGGTAAAGCCTGCAATTGCCTCCATTTTAACTGCTGTTTTCAATAACGGTTTCAGTATATATAACTCAACTAGCTACAGTCTTGTACCTCCTCCTGTATTTTTTCTTGATACTGCGTCAGTCCCAGCACACAACTGGCATATCAGACATATCAGACTGAGAAACCACGACAGACACATCATTCAAGTACAAAGCAACGTGTGTATTACTCTTAATGCAACTATCAAAGCAATCTGCAGTTTTGTGGAAGAGCACTCTCATATTCACTGCAACAGGCCCAGTTCTTTTATCTCAGAATGGGGAAGAAGGGGTTAGAGTTGCTGGCCTATGCCAGGTGAGAGAGGTGTCAGTGAGTTACAACTTATTTTTGCTTTGAGAGACATAAGAATGCAAGTTTTTGAGGAGGACAATCTGGTCTGGGATGTGAATGTTTCCATCCTGAGCAACCTGGTCAGAAAGTCAGCACCTCTCTAAGCAGGGCCAGGCCATGGAACAGATGGTCCACTGAAATGACTTCCAGCCTCATGTTTTCAATAAATCTATTGTTCCACAGCTGACAGAGATAGTATGAAAGGAAAAGGAAGGTTTTCAGTAGAGAACTGACAAGAATGTACAGGTGAAGGAGCCAGAGAAAGACCAGAGGTTCCTAATGATACCTGAAAAATTATTCCTTGCACTGACATGCAGTGGCACATAAAATACACACTACTGACGTTCCTGGAGACTCAGCTGCAAAGAAAACCTGCTTACGGCCAGAGAGGCAGAGCTGATGGAAGATATCAAGGAAAAACTTAGCTGGAGGCATAAAGAGCATTCAAATAATGCCAGGTAGAGCAGTTGGTTACAATAATCTAGTGACACTTAAGCATTGTACATTGCAACTGATGTCACCTGCCTGGACTTCTGCAAAGCATTTGACATTGTCCTGCATGACACCCTGGTGGCTTATTTTGGAAAAATAAGGATTTGATGGATGGACCACCTGCCGGATAAGGAATCAGCTGGATGGTTGCACTCAAGAGTTGTGTTCAACGGCTCAATGACTAAATAGAGACCGGTGACGAGTGGTGTTCTTCAGGGAATGGTACTGGGACTGGTGCTATTTAACATCTTTGTTGGTGACATGGACAGTGGGACAGAGTGCACCTTCAGCAAGTGTGCAGATGACACAAAGCTATGTGGCGCAGTCAACACGCTGGAGGGAAGGGATGCCATCCAGAGGGACCTGGACAGGCTTGAGAGGTGGGCCCACGCCAACCTCATGAAGTTCAACAAGGCCAAGTGCAAGGTCCTGCACATGGGTCAAGGCAATCCCAAGCACAAATACAGGCTGAGCAGAGAATGGCTTGAGTGCAGCCATGAGGAGAAGGACTTGGGGGTGCTGGTTGATGAAAAACTCAACATGAGCTGGCATTGCGTGCTCGCAGCCCAAACAGCCAACTGTGTCCTGGGCTGCATCAAGAGAAGTGTGGCCAGCAGGTTGAGGGAGGTGATTCTGCCCCTCTACTCGGCTCTTATGAGACCCCATCTGGAGTACTGTGTCCAGTTCTGGGCCTCCCAATGCAAGAAGGATGTTGAGCTGTTGGAGCGGGTCCAGAGGAGGGCCATGAAGATGATCAGAGGGCTGGAGCACCTCCCCTATGAGGACAGGCTGAGAGAGTTGGGGTTGTTCAGCCTGGAAAAGAGAAGGCTGCGGGGGGACCTTATAGAGGCCTTCCAGTACCTGAAGGGGGCCTACAGGAGAGATGGGGAGGGGCTTTTTACAAGGGCATTTAGTGATAGGACAAGGGGTAATGGATTTAAATTGAAAGAAGGTAGATTTAGACTAGATATTAGGAAGAAATTTTTCCCTGTGAGGGTGGTGAGACACTGGAACAGGTTGCCCAAAGAAGCTGTGGATGCCCCATCCCTGGAGGTGTTCAAGGCCAGGCTGGATGAGGTTTTGAGCAACCTCGTCTAGGGCTTCCCTGCCCATAGCAAAGGGGTTGGAACTAGATGATATTTACAGTCCCTTCCAACCCAAACCAATCTATGATTCTATGATACAAGGATCTCTGTTTTTTATGGAAGAACCCGAGACCTATCCTGGTCCTACACTAGAACCATGACTACAAGCAGCAAGCCCCCATGGCACACCTGCCTTTGACACTGTTCATAATTTATCAAAAGACTAATACAATGTAAAATGTCAAGTTTTCTAACAGTTCTTGCAAGTGTACATCAAATATTGGCCTCAAAATAAATTACCAAACTGGATGCCTGCTTTCATTACGATCAGCTTCGAAAATTGTAGGAGACTTCTGCAGCAAGATACTGTCAATAGCTCTCAAACTATCACTGTAAATGGCACATAGGTGAGATTTGCAGCAACCATTTTCAATTCCTTCTGTTATGTGGATCACTAAACACTTCTGAGTGAAGATACTCATCCTTTTATATGTCTCATATAGAGGCCTCCGAGCAGCATATACGCTCCATCTTACACTACATGTTGAAAACACACCAGCTGTTGTAACACAAAAATGTACCAGTGCTTCTGTCTTGGTAATTGGACAAGATACTTATCTTATATTCAAGTCTAAAATCTGTGGTGGAGTTTGCACAGCCTTCCTGTGGCACTTAAACTGCCCGACACAAGTGTCTGAACTGTGGCTTTAAGATGACTGTATAGAAACAAAACTAAGAGTTCAGCTCTAAAGTCCATAGTTGAAACTAACAGCATAACGACACAGTCCACCAAAAAATATCTGACTAAGCAAGCTATGCGATGCACAAGTTGTGGCAGGCCAGTACTGTGGAAGTTCCTTTGAAGATGCTGGTGTTGCTGACTGCTGAACAGCAAGAAGGGAGGACTCTGCCTGCAGTCTACATAGAAGGACCCTGGTCCACATCGGTCAGATTACCCCCCAGCTGAGTGACAGCTGATGGCAACCATCAGTGCAGATACCTCCCCATCACCCCTTGGGTGGTGCAAGGGATGACAACTTCCATGGTGTTGCTATGGAGAGGTGCTGGTAGTAGTAGTAGTAGGCACATTTGTAGTAACAGTCAGTTAAGCATGTGTATGAGCTGGCATGGTTTCTGTTTGTACGCACACGCTGTTTGCCGCAGGTGTTAGGCTAGATGTAACTTGAGCGCAATTGAAGCAGTAGCTATGATTAACAATAACGGTTGGAATATTGCTCTAGGCGATAAAGGACAGTATAACTCAACATTCATTTAGCTGGCTGTCATCTGATCCTACCACAGGTGACTCTGCACACTCATCCAAGTTCCAAGGCTTCAGCTGCCTTGCAAGGTCTCAAGAACCTCGGATTATGTGCTTGAAGACCACAGAGTTATTTATCCTGCTTCTAATCTTGGACAATGCTTGTTTACACAAAGAGTCCACGCCAGCCTCTAGAAAGCAGGAACTTTTTAACTGCTGCACATGGCTCTGCATCAGCATTCACACTCAGAATTTCCACAGTCGGTCTTGGTGAAACTATTTTCACAGGAGCTCAGCAGTTTGTGTGATCTAAGCATACCGAACGGGTAAGATACCAATTTCTTAAACCCACGTGGCTTTTTCTAATACAATTTTACAGCAGCAACACAAATCTTATCTAATAGGATAAATGACACATAAATTAAACATAACATAGATAAGCATATTATTTGCAATCGGGAAACAGGCTATGTTATTCAGCAGATACACTTAAATGGATCAGGAACTGTAGTTGCATTTGTAGATTGCTGCAATACACCTTAACTTGCAATGCAAATATTTAACTGAAAAATCAAAGGACAGGGCTTACTAAGCAATAAAATCCTCTACTAGACTGTGCTATGTGCAGAAAAAGCAAATTAAAACTAGTAACATGAATAAAATTTGTGATTTCTTTCTGAACTGTTATTGTGGAAAAATGTGGTGCAAGATGCACGTACTGAAAAAAAGACTCCAAAAGTTTTCATATATTGAAGGTGGAAGTGAAATTAAGCTGCGTAACCTATGGCCCGTTTATATTAAACAGTAGTGGAAAAATACTGATACTGAGAACATCTTTCCTCCAAAGCTGCACAAAACCTGAGATAATCAAAATACTTTTTCAGCTAGAAGTATGAAAAATTCAATTTTGTCAAAATATATTCATAACCACATTATTAAACATTTTATACTGACTAAACACTTGTGCCAAAACCTTCATAATAAGTAGACAGGCTCAGTAAAAAAACAGAGAGCATTTCTTTAAGAAATGTCAATAAATATGCAAGACTCACTTCAGCTCAAGCTTTCATAAAGGTATAATGCCTGTAAGGAAGAAAACACATCCTTTTGACCTAGTAATCTTGCTGTCCCATGAGATGCAAGAGGGTTTATGATATTACTAGTATTAATATTTAACAGGAAGGAATACAAATTCTTATTTAAATTGCTAAGAAACTACACTGTTTTGAGAATATTTTCTGACCTTTGATGAGGCCTGTGCTTGATACCCACAGGCAGAAAACAAGACATTTTTGAGGAAATAATTTTTGAATATCAGCTGCATACTTTATAAAACAGGTATTGAACATATGTTCTGAAGAACATACTGGCTAAAAAACATGTCTTCAGAATTTTATACTTTTAAATGCAAACCTTGCATTCCACTGGCCTATATCAGAAGGACACATGGATGACTGCATCTGTAACGCGGGAAGAAAAAATAAATTTTCTAGTTGATCTCATAAGATAGCTACATACTCACTGAAGAAAGCACCTTGCAAAAATAATTCAAAAGGAGAATTGGCTATGTAAGTACACCTGAAAACAACCCAGGTTGCTGCCTTTATATTGGACAAAATTATCTGTATTTCGATATGATTTTGTGTGCTGCTGCTCTGAGATTTTGTATTCTTTAAATGCTTCAAATACTAAAATCTGAAGATAAAACTAAGTAGTTATGAAAGAAAAATTGCAAAAGAATAAAGATATAGCAGAATACTAAAATACTAAATAGCTGTGCCTGAAACTGCACAAGTTAGATGAGCGTGTTTATAGTCTACTCACAATCGTTTAACACTATTGAAAAATGACAAACTATAGACTAAACCACAAGACTACAGAAAACATGTATACACTTACAGAATGCATTGTTGAGTTCCTCTTATTTTTGCTCAGCAATGCATTCTGTAAGTGTATACATGTTTTGCTGAGCAAAAATAAGAGGAACTCAACAATGCATTCACAAAAATAAAATTTAGCTCAGACGGGGGGAGGCAAGAGAAGACAGCACATATATTTTTACTTTTCTTGTCCTCAGAAATGATGTCACAAAGCAGGAATATATCAGCTCAGCTTCCTGGAAGTTTCTGAAGATAACACTGTCCATGTTTTTATTAGGAAGCTTAATTAGTACAGAAATCCTACTATTTCTGGTTCAGTAACCTGAAGTTAGCAAATGACTTAGCCACTTCTGCCAGGAGCCAGTACTACTCACGTCTGAGGAGTAACTACAAATTTGCTGACATTTGTCTTTTTCTAATAGAAGACCTCAAAGCACTGCCTGAAAGACAACATTATCCTCCTCTACCACGTGGCACAAGGCTACATAAGCAGCCTTACACAAAATAAAATGACTGGACAAAACCCATTCCCTTCACCCCCAGTGATAGACATCTGCCAGGCTTCATATCCCTTTTCCAAAGAGGGAATATAAGCACACCCAATTTCAACTCAGCTTCTGACGACAGTGTTGCTGTTCAATAGCTATTTCACATATTAATGAGCCCCCTGGTTATTCAGGAGATTTAGGTAAGCCTTTTCTCAACATTTTACTCTCACCAGTTAGTGCTGTGAGTCCTTTAATTGCTAACTGGACAGAAGAAATAGGCCTATAGGTTTAGTGGCATTTCTTTCCCAAGTTTATCATACTTTACACACCACTTTCTTGCAGAAGATTTTAACAGTTTAACTATGCACAATCGTAAAACTAAAAGAAAAGTGAAAAAAAAAGCAGGTCTGTTGCATCTTAGTTCTTCACTTCTTTATTGTTTAATTCACATAATGAAACAGAGGTCCTCATTTCCAGAGCAAACTACCTGAAGAATATAGAAAATGTATTCTTGGAGCATTATGATTTCTAATTAACACTACACCTGCAAGGCAGTCAACATGGGCAGCCTTCATTTTCATTTGCTAAATTTTCCATTTACCTTTTCCTCCTGCTAGGAATTCCTAAAGGCACAAAACTAAACCGCCTTTCTCCTCTATCATAAAATCATTTAATGATAGAGCAACCAGCTCTAGCCCATATCTAATCCAGATTGACACGTTGAAGTTACTACCTGAAGTCCTAGCCCCACAGGACTCTGGGGCTGACTTTCAGTCCCCAGCTATCTTTTTCTTTATGCATGCTGCTAATCTGCTGCTGCTCTGAGGTCTGCATTAAACTCCTGAACAACAGGAAGCAGACGGGGTTGCAGTCTGCTATAGGATGATACAAATTGAAAGGAATCCCGGGAGACAGGAATGCTGAAGGTGACAGAAATTCTAAGGGCCCCTGAAGTTTGGCTTCAGAACTATCAATCAGGAGCATCTCATTGTCAGCATTCCCAGAAGCCCTATAATGAACCACAAAGTTCAGAGCCCAGAGAGATAACAGTAAACAGAGAATATTGGGGAAAAAATAAAAAAGAAAATTATTCACCCTCTCAGTGAGAGCAGTTCAACTCTTAATTGTCACCACTGGATTCCAGACTGTGCCTGAACATTTTGAAAATTAAGACTAACTGCTGCCATTCCTGTTGATTAAGCAGGATTTTTATTAGTAATATAAGCTACTTTCAGTATAAGACTGAGATAAAACTATATTTGTTCAAAACACTAACTAGTGATCACTTCTGAGCTACATTTAAGTTTTCAGGGCAAATTTTAAATTGGAACAAAAAACATCCATTTCCTATTATTTTTCCTCTCAAGAGTCATATCTTAAATTTAATCAGGGAAATTTAAAACACTCAAAAGTAGCTACTGAAAATAGATTTAACGATTGCAGCTACTAACTTCCATGAGAACAGAGAAAATCTAAACTGAAATATGGATTATATATTAGAAAATAAACATTTCTTCAGCCTTTATAGACAGTTCAATTTTATAATGATCTAGCCAAACAGTGCTATAACTGCACAGACCTAAGTAGAGAGACCACCATATTAAAAAGAGGTAGTATGGTTTTCTTTTCGTCTACATCTACTCCCATTTTAAGTGTCTGACAGGAATACTTAGTGAAGGTACATGTATTAATAATATGGAAGAACTTTTTGATGACAAAAATGTTGGAAACAAAAAAAACACCATTCGCAATTTAAAATGGTATCTTTGAAATTCCAAATTATATTAATTTGACACTTCAAATGATGAAAAAAACCTCACAGCTAGTGGTTCCTACAACTGAATTTAACACACAAGCAAAGGAGTTGTAGGATTGTTGTGTATGACTGCTAATGATTCATAGCCAAAGAGATATCTCAATGGCCTGTTACCACACCACTGAAAGTTCCCAGAAAAACGGGTAAGTTAACCTCTCAACAGTTTGTGAATTATTATTAGAAAACACACAATGTTCATTCAAAAAGTCCACTGCAGAGATGAAAATTAAACCTCATTATCACAACATGCAGTTCAATGCATTGCATTTTTTCCATACAGCTACTTGTAGCAGAACCATGCACCCACACACAATTCTAAAGCTTAAGTCTCTGGGCACAAACTTATGGATCATTGTCAGTTATAGAAATGTTTAAGTCAGGGTTCAAAAAATGACATGAGGCATGTCTAAAAAAATGTCACTGAGGTAGGACCTGTAATTTACTTTCAGTTGGACTATTTCTAATTTTCAGTTATTTCTCTTGGCCTGGAGGGTAATCTCCAGTCAGGGCCATAACACACTGGTTTCCTTGTCTTAAATATCCACTTGGAAGCAACACAGTCCATATACACACAAAAGATAGAAACAGGTGTCTGAACAAGACATAAGAATTTATTTTTTTTTATAACACATACATATATGTATGTTGTGTTCATTCGTGGACTATCAATGAAAACGAATATTAAAATCAAACCAGAACTTTCACTTCTGTGGAAGGAGTGACCACAGAATTCAGAATCTCTCCTTAAAGCGTAATCTTAAAGAGGAAGAAACTGAAAGTAGATGTACTGTTTTCACAAGAAACAGTATTTCCAAGGTAGCAAACATCCACACGACACAGGAATAATCTGAGGGATTGAACATATAAGCGGATAACTGAATTTTCCATACTCGCTGCCTACACACATTCTACTGCTTTTAAAATAATGCACAATTTCTATTTTGGTAGATTTTAATACATATTGAGATTATCGTTCAACGAGACAAAAATCAGCTCATTTCAAGTGAAATGCTCAATTTCAACACCTACTCACTTTTACCTGCTTATCTTTTTATTAACCATATAGTCTAGTTGCAATACTGAATATAGTTTTGCTCTTTTGCTACAAAACATCAAGTTATCTATCTCTGTGGTATCAAGAAAGGCAGGAGCTCTAAGCAAAGACAAGCCTGCTCAGTTTTACTTTTTAGGCTGGAACTTGTTTTAAAAGTAGGTATGAATTACCAAAACCAAACACTCAAATGCAAATATAAGGGCTATTATAAACATGTATAAACTAGCGCTCTATGATAGAAACACCTCAGAATCAATTTAGATGAAATAGTAGTCAGATGGCATAAAAGTGCAGCGTTGAAGAAATTTGCATTTCACATATTCTTATCAGCATTTATAGATGAATTATCACAATCCTGCAACTCCAGAGGTGCAGGATCCAAACTTCTTTAAATTATGCAGCTGAGGCATTGGGTTAAAAAAAAAAACACAACAAAAAAAACCCCAAAAAGCAGAAGTGACAATTAGACAACCAAAATACTGAAGCTAGGGTCAGCTAGGGTCATTCTCCTCACCTGGTCCACCCAAAGGGGAGCAAAACATACTGGTTTAACTGCCACTCTAAAGACAACATATGGGAAGACAAGCAGACAAACGAGGCCCTGTTAACACTGTTTAAATTGTACTGTTCATATTAGTGCTGCTGCCTATTTGTACTTCCGAACAACAAAATCAGTTTGATTGAGAGCACAGAAGCACAGCCAATGTGATTTGTCTCATCCTTATTTGATGCTGAAGGCAATGACAATTAGAACTAAGCAAAGGAGTTTAAATGAGGGAAAAAAAGATACATT
>NW_010103405.1:0-36124 GCF_000699245.1 Pterocles gutturalis | reverse complement strand
CCGGGTCATTCTATGATTCTATGATTAACGATATGATACTGTGGTGGGTTAACCTTGGCTGGATGCCAGGTGCACACAGAGCAACTCTTTCACTCTGTCTCCTCAACTGGGCAAGGGGAGAAAATGTAACAAAAAGCTCATGGGTCAAGATAAGGACAGGGAGATCACTTATCAATTACCATCATGGGCAAAACAGACTCAGCTTGGGGAAATTAGTTTAATTTACTGCTAATTAATAAGAGAGTAGGATAACAAGAAATCGGAACAAATCTAAAAAAGCCCTTCCTCTTATCCTTCCCTTCTTTCCAGGCTCAACTTCAGTCATGACTTCTCTACATTGTCCCCCTAAGCAGCGCAGGTGGACAAGGGATGGGGGTTTCGGTCAGTTCATAATGCATTATCTCTGCCACTCCTTCAAACTCGCACTCTTCCCCTACTCCAGCGTGGGGTCCCTCCCATGGGAGACAGTCCTTCACGAACTGCCCTAACGTGGATCCTTCCCATGGGCTGTAGTTCTTCACAAACTACTTCAGCGTGGGTTGTTTCCATGGGGTCACAGGTCCTGCCAGAAAACCTGCTCCAGCCTGGGCTCCTCTCCGCAGGGCCACAGGTCCTGCCATGAGCCTGCTCCAGTGCGGGCTCTCCACAGGGTCACAGCCTTTTTCAGGCTCCTCCACCTACTCCAGTGTGGGGTCCTCCAGGGGCTGCAGGTGTATCTCTGCTCCCCTGTTCCCCTCCATGGCTGCAGGGGCACAGCTGCCTCACCATGGGCTGCACCACGGGCTGCAGGGGAACCTCTGCTCCAGCGCCTGGAGCACCTCCTGCCCTCCTGCCGCACTGGCCTGGGTGTCTGCAGAGCTGCTGCTTTTGCATATTCTTACTCCTGTCCCAGATGCTGTTGTGCAGCAGCTTTACCCCTTCTTAAATATGTAATCACAGAGGTGCTACCGATGTCACTGATAGGTTCAGCTTTGGCCAGCAGCGGGTCCGTCTTGGAGATGGCTGGCATTGGCTCTGTCAGACATAGGGGAAGCTTCTGGCAGCTTCTCACAAAATCCACCCCTGTAGCCCCACTGCTGCCACAACCTTGCCGGGTACACCCAATATAGGTACACTGAAAGAATAACCTTCAGAGACAACCCTCACCCAGCCTAGGATACATGTTACCCCCTTTCCAGCCTGTTGTGTGAATAAAGCTGTCACCAAAACAAACTATGCTTTCTATATGGTGAAGCAGAGTCTTGCCAGAGGTCAAATTTTCTATTTCCCTCATTTATTTTCTCTCTCTGAAGAATGGGAAAAGGTCAGAGAAGAAGAAAGAGCTTCTAAAGTCAAACTGCTGGGTTAAGTATGAACATGATCAAGATGTTTGGGGCTTGGGGCTTCAATATGTTAAGGATCAAAGAAAACCCAGTTTCTGAAATTAATAGTGCTTGCAAATGTACTGCTGTAATTTCATTGCAACATAGTCTAAAAACCTTATTCTTAATGCAGCAGAAATTTTCCCATAATTTAAATATTTAACTAAGGCTTTTCTATTTGTTAAACCAAGGTCTTACACTGTCCACTTTTCATATGTGTCATATTTTTTCCTTTGTAAAGAAATTTCTCAGAACACATGCTTTCCAGAAACTTACTCAAGAAGCACCATTCCTTAGGTGGTAATAGAGGATGTCTTTATGGAATGAATGCATTCAAGTGGATTATTTTTCTTCACTTTGCAGAATGGGAAATGAACAGAGCACACCTAAGATACTAGCTCATTTACAAAGTATTTTTGAAGTAATGAGAGTGTAGGAAATGAAAGAAACTGGTGAAAAATATGTTCTTTTGAATCTGGCTATTAAAAAGAAAGCTTTTTACTGAAAAGTTAAATTCCTACAATGATATCCATCTTTTACTATGTTGTGGTTCAACTGAAAAAAATGTATAAATATCTGTTGCTATTTTTTTTTTCCTGTTAATTTTCTCACAGAGGAACCTGGTATATTTTCAAAGCATTGAAACAAAGTTTACAACTAGATAATCTTAATTCCTTTATGTGGTACGTTATAAATCAACCTTTGAAGAAGGTAGAATGAATTTTCAGTTGGTATAAATTCACTGTCCTTATTTGCTGCAATAAATGTTGACAATTTATATTACTAAGGGTTGGGACAGCAGGCTTTACTTCAGCTGTAAATATAAGAAATCGACCATAGTAATATAAGATAGAGACTGTAAATCCAATCAACACTTCCCTTTACTTGTTCAGAAAGAAATATAATGATGTGTTTAAAAATACATAGTGTGACTTACACTTGAAGAACTTAATGTCCAATGTATTGTCATAAAAAGCTCAATGATTACAGTTTGTTCACTGAAGTAATTGTGAACATATAATTATTTCTTCCATTACTAATAATTACCAACCCATTTTACTTAGATATAAAAGCCAAGACAAAAAATTAAATTAAGTCAGCCTGAGAATGAGGAAAAAATCATGTTCTTTAGTTATGAACTCTAAAATAAAATGTACAGAGCCAATGGGCCAAAAAATTGCTTTTGCTAAACAGTAACATAACCCTTGTTTCTTTTTTTCAGCTTTCTGTAGAACTCTAGTCAAATTGAAGTCTGCTTCTTTCGCCTTTTTTTTTCTGGCCTTCAGTCTCTTACCTAGTATCTCATTATGTTTTGCAACATAATGTGTGTCTGTATAGAGTGCTGGTTTTGTATCAATGATTTTCACCTGTGTGTACCATTACCTGTGCATAGAGTTGCTGCTGTATGGCAATTCTGGAGGTATCTATATTGCTGAGAGAGCAAGTCCTACCAAAAACCTTGGGCTTTGACCAGAATTATTATCAGCTTGCAACTAATGCCATTACAGGGAAATGTAAAATAGTGCTATAAAAATCACTGATTATAGATTCTTTGGAAGAGGGACTTCTTTCTGAACTAGAAAACTGAGAAGAAAGTTAGGATTCTCACTCTGTAGTTTAACTAGGTCAGAATATTACTAACTTCTCTCACCTAGGACCCATTTGACATTAATTCACATACTGCTAGAGATACATCATGACTTTTTTCTGCTTGCATAGTGTTTGCTTTCAGAATTGGTGTTATACAGTGGTGACTAGGTGCTTTCAGAAATAATAGATAAAATAATAGCTAATAATAATAGGTAATAATAGATAAAATAATTGAACATCCCAAAAGAACATGTAAGAAAGTAAGTCCCTGCATATTCATACACACATTCCCTTCTCTTTATTTTAAGATTAAGGTTTGAGGAACAGAGAAGTGTCTTTACTCAATTAAAAATTTTACCTTCTGACTGTCTGCTTTCTGAGAAAGTAGACTTCCAAATCCTTGTTGTGAGACAACTGACAAATCCTCTGGGTGTATTTACTGGATCATGCCTCAAGTTTGGTTACCTCAATATAAACAGTAGCAGAACAGAGGTCCCCTCTGAGCCGTTCTCCCCCTCTACCTAGTCCCATGACAGTGGGCCACTGAACATTATTATTGGTTTTTCACGCAGGTATACACAACAAAAAACATTTCAGCATCTTCCCTAAAGCTGTTTTTTTTTTTGTTTTTTTTTTTTTTTTTTAGAAACACCTGAGCTAGAAATGGAGTTAAATGCATTAGGTAGTCAGATTTTTGGATAATTTAGATCCAATCAGTAACTGCTTAGAGTTTGTCTATGCAATACAATTTACAGTGAAGTATTTACCTTGAAAAATAGGACAAACAATAGACAAGTTTTCTTTTCTCTGAAATGTATTAAAAACTATTAACTACTAAACTTATTCTGTAAACGTGATAGCAGTATAGCTCTTTGGAGTAAACTAAAAACAGTTATGGGAACATTTTCAAATGCTCACTGCAACTTTTCAGTATCATTGCTAACTTGATAATCCAAGAGTATTTTTCAGTATAACTCATGCCAAACACCATAAGACAAATCAGTTGTGAGCAAGTGGGAGGACCAGTTATTGAAATATTATCAGATTACGTATAGTCACATATTTGGCCTTCTAGATTTCTACTGCAGTTCTCATTCTTGAAGTTCATTCAGATTTTAATGTAATTAAGCTTTCTCTGTATCTGCTTAGTAGCTCATATTTGATTACACCAACTATCCAGATTTTAAAACAACATAATCTAGCACAGTCTGATAAACCTGTTTGAACCTAGAACATATTCAAATCTGTTTCTGATGTTCATTCTTCCCAGTCTTCAAAATAAATTTCTTTAAGGCAACTGAGGAATTATACCCGTGCCCCAAATTTCACTTTTTTATTCTTGCTCACCTGGGCATAAGGGTCGAAATCCCACAGCTTCCTCAGTTCTTTGAGTAATGCCAATTGGCCTGGTGGTTAAGGTCTTGCCTTTCTCTTTTTCCAGATTTCTTCCCCAAAGTTAAGGAGGAAATCCTAAATGGAACCACTGCTTTCTCCCTCTAACACACTCTTAAATTGGGTTTTGTTTTGGTTTGGTTTTTTTACATGCCTGAGGTGCTGAAAAGGCATTTTACAAAAAAAAAAAATTAAAAAAAAAACAACAAAAACCCACCCATTCAGAGATAGAGCACCTTCATCAGCACAAAAAAATACAGTGGAAAAATAATAAAATATTTGCAGGCATCTCACCTTGCAACAGATACCTTTATTGTAAGACATTTCTTCATCACAGACCACTCAGAATGTCTGTGGATTATTGTTTCACTAGAAAGAGATAGTTGTTTATCTAATATTAACTTCCACTGAACAAAAAGCAGAATGCAAAGAGAAAATGTGCTCAGATTCCAGTTTTGTATTGTTTCCTTCATTTTTTCCAGATCCCTACAAAGTCTGTCAATTATGAAGCCAAATCATGTACTTTCTCTGACAAATGCATCAAGGCTTGACACCTCATCTGGTCAGGTTTCATTTGTGTGTGCTGAAATTGCTTCACTTATTCAGATGAACTGAAAGCGTCACTAGTGATTAGTGATTTTTAAGCAGAAGGCTTTCATATTGTAGCAGTGTGTTTGTGAATTTAGGTGAGGTTTGTGTCACTTGTAACAAAATCCTTTAGAGATACTCTGGCTTATATAAATTGAATGTGTTGTGGAAGTTTTTTTTTATCACATGGGAAACAAAATACAAGGAGAAAGAGAAAGAAAATCCACACTAGTTTGTTGATAATGATCCTGTATTCAGATAATTATTTGTCATTATATCTGTGATTAGTTCTCCCTTTGTTAAGTTGTCTCATGTCTGTCTCTTTCCTCAAACAGTACTTTGTTCCTAAAGAAAAGTAGGCAAACATCTTTTTATCCAATACCTCTATTTCACTTTAACAGTAGAATTACCTTCAAAAAAAGAGAGTGAGATCTAAATTCATTTTTTGGGGGGTTTTAATTTTCCTTGGGGAAGAATTATATGTGGAATTTGGTATATTTCTTCTTTGCAGAAATGACAAGAGACAGTGATCCAAATGAGCTAGTTGGTACAATATATTCTGGCTTCTTTGTTCCTTGTTTGTCATAATTCAATAGATTCATCAGAAATTATGCTATTTAGAGATCCATTCAAAATCTGAAATATATGTACATATCAAATAGATCCTCTTCTCATAATCATTAGGTAATCAACTGTGACTCAAAATCCCAAGCTCTTGCAGTAAGCATGAAGTAATATTTTAAAAGATGTTATTGTTGGATTAACAATACTCTGCTGTGATCTGGGACATGGGATGTGTTAGTATTCAGAACATCTTATTTTATTGTTTGTCATGCTTTGGCGGGGAGTAGAGTGCCAGTTGTGGGAAGCCTGATGCTTTTTCCGTTAACAGGAGACCTAAATCATGAATATTTTGAAGACAACAAAAATTATTTAGTCTGACCATTCAACTCTATATTTTATCCTTTCAACAGCTAATGGGTTGTTTATGAAACTTCTGAATGGCAGTGCACAATAGCTAAAATAGTAAAATAGTGGAAATTTAATGTTAAAGTTGTGCAACTCAAATTTTGGACATTTATGAAGTTCATTGGTTGTTAACAACTTCAGGCACACAGGCTGCATTAAACCTAAATTCTGTAATTATACATGATGTTCCTAGGTACTGAAAGAACCAAATAGTTTCTCTTGAGACACTGTCAAGTTGCTTGCTTAGAAAAATCTTCAGTTAACCTTGCGTATTTCCATTAATGTCTGTAATTCAACAAAGAAAAAAAAAATCCTCAAAGGTGTAGAAGTCCAGTCAATCAAAAATGTCCACAGCGGATTGCAGTAAAATAAGAGTTCCTGGAGGCTGTTGGATAATGCTCTGTTTCCAGTCTGTTATAGTAGCTTTCCTGGTCAGTGGAGGTGTCCTCATCTTTGGAAACCTCCCAGGAAAGCAGATCCATAACCTCACCATTGTAAAAATTCACTTCTTCACTGTTTTGAATGTGAGAAAGTTTTTATTGTTCTATTCCTTCCTCTACCCTCAATATCTAGTATCATTCATATCACTGAAGTACATTATGGTTTGTTCTGCTGTACTGTTTGCTGCATGGACGTACAGAACTGATCGGTCCTTTTGTGGAATTTTTGCCACTTCTTGTCAGTCTTATACATAGGATTAATGTAATTTTGTGTCCTTATGATTACTGTGGTTAAGAGATAATGCATCCTTCTAAATGTTGTCACTCAGGTTATACTCTGACTCTTCTGGGAAACTAGTTAACCTGAGCAATCTGACATGAAATTCTGGTTTGTTCTTTTTTATAAAACCCTTATAAAACCTTTAATCAGTGAGTCACCGAAACAGCTGGTAGAGGGAAGATTTTCCTCATTTCCTCATTTGTTTACAACCTGATCTCTGTTTCACTGACTTTGTGTTGGTGAAAGATTTAGTTAAAACACACGTGATATCAACATTAAATCATTCTGAAGAGCTTATAATTATGTATTAAAAAAAACAAACAAAAGAAAACCCAAACCAAAAAAACCCAAGCAACCCCAAACAACCAAAACCTTCTATTCTGCTAGATTTAATCACTCTTTTTTTTTTTTTTTTTTTTAAGTGAAAAAGTTTGAAAAAAATATGTTGAAGTACTGGAAGAAATTTCAAGACTGAAAAGACTCCAAAAATGCATCTCAGAGATCTGTCATCACTTTTCTATGGTATTTAAAACAGGAGTTTTAGTGAAGTATAATCCTTCATTTTCATTAACTTTTTTTCTTAAACAAATTGGGCTTCTTGCTTTTCTGCTTGTTTTGTTGCGTTTATAAAGAAAAGTATTTATGTGGCAAAACAGTACTTTGTTCATTAAAGTGGATGTGATCATTGTAAGAAGGGATCTTTGGAGTTCATTGCAGCCTCAGAGTAAAGGACAGATATTGTGTTGCATCTTAGTATTTCAAAGGTGACAGGCTGATAGTCTGTATGTATATTATGCAGACTTACAGATTTCTTAGGCAGAAGATGAACAGTCAGGGATGGAATTTCAAGTGCTGCATATTGTTCATTTCTTACCGGAAATTATTCCAGAATTTAATCAGTTAAACCTTCCTGATGGTAAATTTTGAGATGGCCTACGCAGCCTCTGTGGTATAATTTTTAACTGATGATCAGGCAATGATTTGCTTACATTACACATCTACATCATAAATCTTTATCAAGGTTTCCGGTGGCACCTAATTTTAATAGTGTAATGTTGCTGGATTGGAACAAAGTTTTTTTGAAAATAGATATGACATCCACATTACTACAAAGAAAATTTATTCTGGCTACTGTTATTGCTGTGAATACCAAATAAATTTATGAAAACAAATGCTTAAAAGCATCATTTTATCTAATATGCCATGACATTTATTAGTACAAAAGTAGCAGTAAAAATCATGAATACTGAAAGTTCCAACATCGCTGAGGGTTGAAGCTGGAAAACCAGATTAGATATCAGACATACATTTTCATAGTATGAGTGCTTAACCTTTGGAAGAATTATTGTGGTGGATTATCTTTTTTAATAAAGATGGCTGGGTGGGCATCTGGCAGGCAAGGTCAACCCACCACAAGGAATTTTTTAATCCTAAAAATATTTTCCAGTTCAAACAGGAATTATTTCTGAACTGTTGTGTAGCTAGTTTTATGTATATGTTGCCATATTAGCAGCCCTTTTTTGTCTCAAGATTTATGAATTATTGATAAGCACAGCACAACAGCACACTTCGACAATTTTAGGTTTTCTCAAAGCTGAAGGTGGTACTCCACAGTATTACAAAACTACATATACACAGTTCTTCCAGTATAAATTAATCCTTAATATAGGTTTTTTATAATATCTTTTTTAAAAGATAGAATGAATACAGCATTGCTTTGTCTACTCTGCTCAAGATGCATAGAAGAGTTTTAATAGATCTGACAAAATAGTTTTTGTTTTTCTGTATTTCCAATGGCAATATTTCAAATTGTCAAAGAACATATTTTCTTTTCCGATTCAGTCTGTTAATGTTTTGAAAAAGTATACTTATATTTAAAATGCATAATATGTACGACATTGATGGGCTCTCAGTATTTTGTTCTGAGATCTGTGATTATCTTGCACACCTCTGAAAATTAAAGTTTTGATTAGAAACACCAAACTTAAATATGTCTTTTTCTGTTTATTCTGCTGGATTTTTGTCCAGTTTCATTTAATCTCTCTCTCATTTTTTCATCTTTCTCTCTGCATTCCCCCATATGTCCAAATGCAAGTGACTAAATGCATTGTTAGACTTGGAGTAGGGGCTCATCCTCTTCCCTGCCACCCCTTCTTTCTCTCCTTCTCAGACAGATTAGAGGTCTGTTGTATTTTTTCTTCCTTTTCAGGTCATTTGACTTCAGGAACTCAAGGTCTGAGGTTCAAATAAAACCCTAATGATTGAATTTCGTGATATTTTCCATTTTTGCTTTGCTATAGTGTTGCAAAGAAAAGTGGAAAGGAGTTTCAGTGCCAAATATAGGACATGCAATCAATTTGTCTAAAGCAAATAGATATTTTGGGGAAAAAGTATGAGTAGCTGTGGCTGAAATCTGGCCCCAAATTTCAATAACATCTGCAAGCCTGAAACACAGCCTTCCTTCTCTCCCACTTTTATTTGTGACTATTTGCTTGGTAAGTATGTCAATAGATATATAGTCACAAAGCATGTACCTTTTCTCTAAGTAAGAGGATTTAAGTGTCTGAGGAATAGGAACTTATTGTATATAAACAGCCATTTACCTATTAAGCCAAAAGAATTTTACAAAGTGCTAATCCCAAAGGTGTCTTTCATGCCTGGAAGCAACTCTTAGTGGCTTTTATTTGATGATTGTAAATGGAGGTTTATCCATCCAGTGCTCCTGATTATTTCTTTGTCTTTGGGCAAGGACAAAAAAAAAAAAAAAAAAAAAAAAAAAAAAAAAAAAAAAAGTTTGCACTCTCATCCTTCTTGTCTGATGGAAAAAATTAATGGACAAAAAAGCTGAAGTTTCTCTTCAGACTTTTTCCTGGGTTAGAATTGGCATACATTTAAAATATACATTTAAAAACTTTGTATGGGTGTAGAAACTGCTCCTGTTGAACATATTTTGCACATTAAATCCTGAATCATTCTGAACAGTAAAAAAGTTCCTTCATTACAAGACTATAATTTTATACCAGCGATGTATGTTAATTGGGAGTCTTTGTATCTCAGTCACCTTTTTGCTCATAAGCTTGGTGGACTTTTTTTTTTAATGAGCTCAAACAGTGCATTGTTTACAAATACTAGGATTTCAGTTTTCTTTCAGTCCTCTGACATTTGGAGTTTACTTACTGGATTAACATTTCTAAAGATGCAGTGGCACTTCCTCAGATATCTAAGCAGATATAGGCATATATCACTGTATGTTCCTATGTAAAATTTAAAATTCAGAAAGAGAATAATAATAATAAGTAATGTCTTTGGTTGTGCAGCACTCTCTGTAATCTCAGTTTATTTTTCTGTGTGAAGTGGCAATATGGCTTGTGAAGCACAGCTTGAGCATGTGAGAGAAGTGTGACCATCTTTGTCTGCTGTGCCAACAGTCTGCTGCATCTCACAGGAAAAGCCACCAGACTGGTGGTATCTGTTACTATTTGTAGGATTAACACACAATTCCAGCTGTTTTTGATGTGATTGGTCTTCCTGGTAGCCGGATGACTGTTTCCTGTGCCCAGCTGGGGCAACTGTGTGTCAACTTGGCATTTAAAAGTCCAAAGTGAATTATTCAGAGAGATATTCTCTCTGTGTGTGCATCAGAAATTTATTTCCCTTGTATTTATAAGAGTAGAATAGTACGAATAGCTTGTATGTTGCGGTTTGTAGGTAGTTCATATATTGCTTGTTGTGATTTCATTCTTCATGTTAAAAGTGGCTGTTTTTCTTCTTTTTTGTTTCCTGATCCAGGCCAGTTTCTGGCTTCTCCTGCCTAGGTACATAGTGTGCACAGTGAGACCTAAGGATGATGCTAGTGAAAACACATCTCATTCTTTCCATTTCGCAACAGTCTGAAGGACTGATCTCATCTGGATGGCAGTCCTGGCATCATCAGCACTTCCAAGCCTTTCGCAGTGCCAGAGGCAGTCTGACTGACTCATAGTTGAGACAGTAGGGCTTTTGAGAGCTCCCTCGGGCAGAGCCACATGGAGCCTCACAATCCCCGTGCTATCAAAACCAACAATAAAGCTTCACGGTGCCTGTGTGTTAAAGCACCAAACTCTGAGTGGGTTGCATTCTCATACTGATAAGAGCTATGAATGGTGCAAAAGTTCAAACTCACATCGCTGGATTTATTTCCTTCATCACTGAAATCATAATAACAGATTGCGACTCTCTGATTTCATTCCCAAGCCTTGCTGTTTCAATGGTTCCTTCTAGATGTCCCTGTCTGTATCGCAGTTGCCTCCAGCAATAGAGGCACACCTGCCAACATGAGTCAGAAAAAGTTAGCCGGTCCAATGCTGATAAGAAGCACTCTGTTAATCACCATCTTGGTGACAAGCTTGTGTGTGATGTATGAGTGTGGGCTGGTAGCAGATTAGTACCTTGTATAAGTATATATATAACACACCAGCCTGGGATTTCATTAATACCTATAAAATTTCTGTTACGGTAAGGAGTCCCTTCAATACAGCTTATTATACTAGATACAGATGTCCTAAACAAAAAACAAGCTAATGAACAAAAAAAGCTCTGTTCATCCTCATATTCTTTCAGTGTCAAGAGATACTGTGTTTTGTACAAACTCTTTTTTGTTTGTATTTGAAAGCCTTTTTGCATAACTATTGTTAGTCCTGTAAATAGATAATGTGATGTTTAGGCTTGTTTGTTAATGGAAATGTTTGATTCTATATATTCCCCAAAGTCTGTAGGTAGGGAATATCTTTTCCTTATCCTCCTCCTCCATGTTGGAAAGGGGATCTGTATCCACTTGAATAATGCAAAAAATCAATGTGAAAATTTAGAAGCCTCTCTTCCACATGTTTAAGTTTCCTGAGTGACGTGATACATCCTTAGGTCCTGCAGTTCTGTTTCTCTTTATTCTGCCTTTCCTTCCTTCCTCACCAGTAGACTTTTTGGTTTTATCTCTTCTCTAATGACAGTCATTTTTTATTTCTCTGGCTAGTATTCTTTCCTGAAATTAAACTCTCCCTCATTTTGTAGATAGGAAAATACCAAAAAGAAAATTCCAAAGTCTTAGGCTCAATAACCACTGAAATTAGTTGAGTGCAGACCTCCAACCCTGGTACATCACCACCAGGACAAACAAATTGCCTTAATCTGGAAAACAAAAGATGACAATTCCAAACCTGGAATACCACAGTGCAGTATTCTGCTGTATGACAAAGTACCCTAGCATGAAAAGAAAGGTCATAATTGTTTATGCAAGCTTCTCTGTGACAGGTTTTTGTTTTTCTGATACTCTTGAATATTATTCTAATTCCCTACTTATGATTCAGTAGCTGAGGAAAACAATAAGGCAGATTCAGCTGTGAGGGTGAGGGATTTCCAAGAGGTTTTGGAAAAGACAGTCTAGGTTTTGCTTGTCATAGCACTGAAATCTTGAAAACTGGAAATGAAACAGATGAGTAATTCTGATAGTCTTTGCTTTTTAGACGTACTTGATGTAAGCCTAATCTGTCACTGTCCCAGTGTAGCTGTATCATAGCCAAACAAAAGCGTATTTAATTTTTTTTCTACTCATATTTTATCATTATATTTTTCAGTTTTATCATGTTTAGTGTCAAAAATAAAACCAGAAAATTCACTTGGTTTTAAGATATTTTGTTTTGTGCAATTTTGGACTACAGAACTACACAGTCTTGTACCTGTATCTAAGCATCTAAAATTGCTGATAAGCACCCTAGAATAATAACAGAGGAAAATGTTAATAGTATTTTCCTTTGGTTATTGAATATTACTATAAATATATTCTGATTTAGTGGAAGTAATGTAGGGGAGAACAGTGTGATATTCAAACAGATAAGAAAGGTTTTTTAGGAGCAAATAAAAACCTTAAATTGTTAATGGATTGTACAATTTTGCTTTGAATTCGCTGCTCTCTCATGGGATAGGAAGTTGGAAAGATACTTTAATAGTGTTATTGTAGTGCTATCTTAGCCAAGTGTAACAACTTCATTGTGCTAGGCTCTACATATATAAAGAGAAAAAAAAAGAGTCTATTTCTGTGTATGTGCAACTATGCTAAGAGGAATTCTCTTCAAGGAAATAAATTCTATTTCAGGTTGATATTGGAACCAAAAAATGTATGTGGAGGGCTACATTATGAAGAGAATGGGAATGAATGTACAGTAGTCCCTTGAAGTAGGGATCTGTTCTCTGAAGTCAGCTAAGCCTATACAGAACAACTGATGATTTGACTCGTGATACAAGAATCAGAGCTCTCTATCACTGCTGTTCGTGTTTCACCCAGAGTGATTTATATTCAGGCAGTTATGGATTTAGGTACACTAGCAAAAAAATATCTAATGTAAACTATATGCTAGGGAGCATGCCTATAAAACGCTGATTATCTCTTACGTTGTGCTAGTTCATAGTGATAGAATGTTTCATTATACCCTTCTTTGCTATTTTGCACCAGGTTAGATGATATGTCTGACATCATGGTTTGTTCATTAATAATGTTAGAAAGAAACAAATAGCTTAAGAGCCTGTGTACAATTAATTCTGTATTCCTCCAACTTATGTATAATTTTGTCTTCTTTTTTGTCTCCTGTTACCAGCCAGTAAAATATGCAAAAAAAAGTATCTCTCTTCAGTGAAGAATAAACTTAAGTTGACACTTGTCATTTTGCTACTGTTCATTTTGCTTCATGCATACTCAGCAGAAGCATTTCCAGAAATGTTAGTGTTGATGAACACCCACAATGACAACAATACTTCAGAAACATGTTTGGTGAGATGCCTGTGCAGAACATGTTTCATAACGACTTTGTTACTTATGATTAGAATGCTATTTCATTCCAGATATCTTAAGACAGTAAAAAATATGCACTTGAATATTTATGGAGCTAAGATTGACTTTCAGATCTTTACTAATGCCATTTTTTTTATTATATGTTAGTCATTCCAGTTAGTGCTTGAGATGAAAAGGAGAAGCTGAGAATTTTGATACTCTTATGTGTCAAATTCATGCCATAATATGTTCTTCCATAATATTTTAAAGGAAAAACGAAACAAAGAATGGGTTGTTGTAAATTGGGAACATTTTCTTCACTGTAAAAATAAAATAAAATACATTTTTTTGAATGAAGATCATTCATCCCTATCTCTTCCATTTCAATCTTATATAGCACAGGCAAATGATTACTCAGCCATGCCCTTCCCACATCCCCACACTCCAAGTGCAGGTGATTGTAAGTCAGGGAAATCTGTTTTTCTAAACAATTAAAGTTGCTGTAAATTTCATTGAAAAAAACCCAAACAAACAAGCTTAAACTCACTTTGCATGAAAAATTGTCTCCAATTTCTTTCATTATATCATGTGAACAGCCTTTCTGCTTCCTCCAGTCATCTTAAGGGAACTTATATAAAATTGTTTTCAAAGGAATAAAAAACAGCTGTAGACTGATGATCTGAAATGAAAGAGATTGTCCTGCTCACATGTGGACAGTATAAGTGGTATCCTTTCCTGATTGTCAGTTGTTGTGATCTAATTGACTTGTAGGTGTGTAAGGTGGGATTGTGCTGAGCGGTATCTAACCAGGCTGTTTCAAATACAGCCACTGGGAAAGTATGTATATATACACAAAATTCTCCTATATATTATTTCAGTTAATCTCATCATAATTCTCCATCGTTTCATGTAATAACGTTAACGGAGCTTGAATCTTTAGACAGTTCTGATTGATTGGTTCTGTCAAGATGCAAAGCAAGGCTGTACTTGTATGCATTCATGCTTTTATCTTCAGTTCCTTTTTTTTTTAGACATTTTGCTGACTTGGATGCTCTTCATTGTTACAAAGTGCCATGCTACCAGTCTTTCACTTTGTGTTCACAACACATTGTCATCAAATTTTCAAATATGTGGCATATCAATTTCTTTTTTGTTCATAGATCTTGAAAAGAATAATGATGTAATTAAGAGAACATTTGAAAGAGATTATTTTTCTATACTATGCTATAATTCTGACACATTTTCTTCAAGTTGAATAGTTTGCTAGTATAAAAGAAATCCCAATAATGTTTCACATTAAATGGAGAATAATGTATCTACAGTTCTGCATTTCTATAATACCAACCTCACTGAAATATCACAGTGCTTTAAAAAAGTGATTTTTCCGGGTGTGGGAGACATACAAGCTTTACTTTATAGGACTGAGTCATTTCTGGTGCTAGAGTCATATCTTGACACAGGGCAAATTCATACTTAAAATGTATTAGGTATCTTTTAGAGGGTAACTGTGAGAGAATTGAACAACATGACTCCTCTTTTGCTATTTCAGCACAGAAATGAGTTAAAAAAAGGACAAAGTGCAACTCAGACTCAAGGTTCTGCTAGTGGACTTGCACAGTTTTAGGAGTACAAGGAAGGTTAGCGACCAAGATGCTAATGTGAGCTGAAATAATTCCATGAATTAAACTGAAGTGCTGAAAGTTATATGTGTTTTAAAAAAAATACTCTCTGCCTGTCTTTGTGTTAATCTAATACATAAGTCTCTGTGTGTGTGGTAAACATTTATATTGCATCTTCATATAGATCATTAAGATTGCTTATGATTCTTGAAGCAATCTTGTTCTCGTAGAAGGGACTGTGGAACTGAATCACAGGTCAGTGTTCAGGCTTGTTTTGAAAATGTTTTATTTTTGCTAAACAGCCATGACATAGCATTTTATTTGACTTTTCTGTACATGAAACTGCTGGGGCTCAGGTACTCTTAAACTACAAATTCTGTTCTAAGTGTCAAGGTGTATTGGAACATGTAGTTTCATTGTTTCTCCTGAGAATTTTTGAGTATCATAAGAAGTATTGTAAACCATTTTTGTCATTATACAATTTAGAACTTTAGATGACTCAGGTTTTTTGTTTTTTTTTTCTCATAAGCCTCTGAGTGGCTGTTTAACCTTCTAACTGGAAAACATGAGTAACACTGCAGTTACCTATTATCCATACCATTTAGAAGGCAAAGAAAGTAATTAATCTAGAGGATTGCTTTCCATTACAAATTGGCATGAAATAGAAACTACTGTAAATGTAAGAGTTCAGTATAGCTTTTAAAAACAAGTTTACCAGCCGGGCTAGCACCTTTCAGATGACTGATGATATATTTTTTTTTAAATTTCCCTCTTATGGAAGTTATATAATAAATTTTACTTCATAACTCAGAATGACTGAAAGGCTAATTTTAGCTCTGACAGGTTTTTACATCTAAATTGATCAATAAATTAGATGGATTAATTAAGTTCTGCTGTTAGGACCAAGGACTGTCAGTGTATGCAGCCTTGCTGATGTATCATTTATTAGTATGTAAAACAACAATAACTTTTTAAAAGTCTCTGTATACCCTTTCCATTTTTAAGGCCTTGAAAAGGTCTACGTATTTCAAAGAATAAAATTTCATCCTGTTAGGGAAATGCCAAAGTCCTATCAGTAATACAGACTGGCACTCACCTGCAAAAGATGAACAAATTCAAGAAGAATATAACATATTTCTGACAGCTGCGTAAATTAGAAAGAAGTTTCCTGATAGATGAACATGATTACATTTTGCCCATATAGCCAAAGTTTTACCTGATCAGAATAAAATAATGTAGGTGAAAACAGTAAAATTATTGACACATGAACAAATACACATGGATTCCCAGCCACTGAATGAGAAGTTGTCTATGTTCAGTGCAGCCCCTTGAAGATATTTAGAAAAAAAAAAATTCATTCTCCTGTTCAGAATTTCCATAAGGCACAATTAATTCTGAACTAAAACATGCCAGTGCCTAAGGGAAGGACTGGGCTCTTTCGACACAGGACTAAATCTGGAATACGCTAAACCACCATAATTCTTACGACTCATGTCTAGAATTGTGCTACAGGTTCTAGCACTGTGTGATACAATATATTTTGTCTCTCTGTAATAATTGTAATCCAGATGATAAATCCATAAAAGAAATGGATGAGAAATAAAAACCTCTTTCACTATGACTGAGCACAAAAGATGGTGTCCACATTGCAATGGTATACAGGTTGATAAGTTAAGATAAGGAAGCTATGAAATGCATAATACGTATATTTCCATGAAAATAAATTTTATTTTCTTTGACGTTTTTCAGAGCACAGTGTGGTCCAAGTCTTACTGTAGAACTGGTATCGTAGTTTACCGTTTAGAACAGCGGTTAGATTAGTATATTGACTGCATTTTCTCACTTATTCATATAACCAATGCACAATTGACACATTCTCTTACTGGGCTTTTACCAATAATTAATATCAAAATAAAAACAAAAAAAAAAAAAAAGAGAAGAAGAAGAAGAAAAGGTAATAGGTTCACTGAACATCGATAAAATAACAGACTTTTTAATTATCAAGAAACTTGCTGTGATTAATTCTTATAAAGAATAAATACATCTTCTAAAATGTCATGCTGTAATGGCAAATACATACAGGGATATTAGACCATAGACAACTTGGGACAGGGGAGAACAAAACTGAAACAATTCTACTTTTTTTTTTTCCCTGTAAGGCAGACTTCCTAGGTATAGACATATTAAAATAAGTAAATGAAAAAAATATGTGACAAACCATATGAAAAATTACTTAACATATATACATTCCAGACTATAGTTTGAGAAATAATGTGGACACTGAAGCAGAAAGACAGAACTTTTAGAACTGTAAAGGGTATTTAAAGTACTCCAGTTCCACTGGTGATCACTTCTATTAGGACTTCTATGAAGTTTACTTTTTAGACAGAACATGTTTGTACTGCAAATAGTGCCCAATAATTCTTAGCCCATGACTTACTCAGTAAATTCTAAACTACAGTATATTTTCATAAGATCACTGGCTGATGGATTTTATAATTTCTAAGTGTTTGGAAGTTATTTAATAATGCTGTGAAGTTAGTTGTCCATCCTGTGAGAAATTGCATTATCTAGATTTTTTTTAATATGAAAACAGAAACATACTTATGTCATTGTAATGCCTAAGGCATGTTTTATATATAATGTCTTGTTTTGAAGTAGTCTTTTATATCATCATTTATCACTGTATTTGTTGCTTCTTCATTTTTCTCCTAATGGTTCCTTCATTTACTCGTGAATCAGCTACCAACAATATTTCTGCAAAATTACTTTGATTTGGGCTTCTTACTGAAAGCAGTTAAACTCCTTCCTCTGCATCTTCAGTATTTCTTTCTATTAATCATACCTGCTTAAATAGGGTTAAGAAGCCTTTGTTCCGCTGATCTGTAAAACCCTTTGAGTAAGTTGATTTATGATCAGTGGTCAGTCCAATAAAAGCTCTAGTTCACGTTTGATTATCCATGTTTCACGGCTGATAAGGGGCATATAACTCCAGAAGGACAGTTTGGTGTGATGAGAACTGACTGGTTCATTTATCCCCAGTCTTCCTCTCCTCATAAATGTGGCATTAAAAATATGAGTAATCTTTATTTCTTTGAATTTCCACTTATAAAACCACCAATGGGAAATTCCTATAGGATTTATGAGGATCTGTTTATCTTACGGTTTCTCTAAAGTGCAACTGGCTTCAGTAGAGGTATCTGGATTTGTTTAGGGATGTGTCTTGAACAGATATTCAAATGCACACATTCAGAAACAAAACCAAATGAGCTATTCATTAGCAAAATGTAATGCTTACGAATTTCCTCTTTACATTCTTCCCACTTCCATCCTACCCTTACTTCTTATACTTTTTGATTATTAGTGAATTTTTGCTCATGAATTTCTGGTAGAGAAAGCATTTACAGAATATCAATATAAACTCAATACACTGAGCATTTGCAGAGTACTTAATCTTTATTCTTAGTTTTAAGGCTGGGAGAAGTAGAAAGTACATGCATAACAACACGTGTTCATTTGGCCAAAGCTTGACTGAGCAGTTGTGAAGTTTTATGAATTCTTTAATACCAATAGACTCCAGTGTACTCCATTTAAACCAGAAGCTTGCTACCTGAGATTTTTTCACTCTATCTTTTGTTTCATTTGTTCTATTATTTGCAACAATAATCATTCATTTCAAAGCGAAGTATCTATTTACATCTCAGAGCAACGTCTTCTACTTACAAGCAGTTACGGACTGTTTTTTTGTTTTGTTTTGTTTTGTTTTGTTTTTCCTTTGTATCAATGCTTCTTTTAATTTATATCAACTACGTCAACTTTCTTGTGGAAGGTTTGTATTTGCTTCAGAACTTCACACTCAGGTAATACCTTAGCAGGGTTCAAGTATATGTTGCCATTACAAGATGTTAGATTTCTCCTTACTTCAAATGAAAACAAGAAACAAGAGATAAGTGCCATGTGTCAGAGTCTATACTTAACACTGTGCATTTCTTCTAATACAGTGCTGCTGTATGGTATGCTGTGGAGACAACTAGTATAACAAAATCAAAATCTTAGCCACTTAAAAATGACCGGAGGCTCACTGAATCGTAGATTTTCAGGAAGATTTAGACACCTGAAGCTTCACATGAAAATGATAAAAATACCATAGTCTATTAGGAAACAATTTCATGCAAGTGTCTATGTGTAGTAATCTGACTTTCAAAATCTAGCAATGGCTGAACTGCATCATTAAGTGCCTAAATGTCTTTGACGGTCTTGCCCTCGTTTCTCCAGAATCTATCTAATGAAAGATATAGTTGCAGTGGAATGACTCAGGAAGGACGTATATGTTAATATGTACAAAAATTATATAAAGGTGCATACATTCATTGTAGAGGTGTATGATTCTTCTATCAGTTTAAGGACAAAAACATTATGACATATAAGCTGAAGTTTCCAAAGCCACTTAAACACCCATGAGCTCATCTGTCAGATGACCTTCAGTAGTACACTTGCTGAGTGTACTAACTTTAGAAAATATCGCACTATGATAAATCTAGTTTTCATATTGTGACAAGGAGTTTCTCTGCACGAAGATTACAGTGGCATGATAAAAACATTAATTTCGTCTTAATTATTTAAAATGTGTTTTATAATCTTTTGACTCAAAAGTAAGAACAGGTGTAAAACTAAATATCATAGCAAGACGAACAAAGCATTTCAGAAGAGTAATGTATATTTCTGGACCTGAGGTGTACTCTATAAACATAGTCCTAAACTGTACCTCCAAGTTTTGTATACAAAAATCTGTTACTGACATCTTTGTTCCTGCACCGAAAAAGAGCATGAGAACACGGACATTTATTGATGACATTATTTTTTTCCTTCCATGTCTGCTGGTAGTCACACAGTAGACTGAATTCAGTCCAGGAAAGAAAGATTAAGTCCACATTTGTTCTGTAGGTAACTTTGTTTTCCCAATAAGTTATCTACAGATTTCTGCAGTATTTAAAGTACAGATCATGTAGCTCAGCCCTGTCAAGCCCCATGAATTATGAACTCTTCCCTTCCTGTTGTGTCCTTGCAGTGCTTACAATTCATATCCTCCCAGTATTGCGTAGTGGTGTCTTACTGGCTTCTGGATGCAAGTGTGTTAGGCAAGGTGCCATTTCTGCCTCCTTTTCCTGCATGGCCATAGTGGGAAGGAGGGTCTTTCTGTAGCATAGCGCTGTTAATGTTAATAGATTTTATGATCATTAAAAGTGCATGAGAATCTGGCCAAGCTATATTTGATTCAAATTATATTGGGAAAGAAATGGTAAAATTCAAGAGAATAGAAGTGCCTTCAATTTCTTTTTCTCCTTTGATTGCCACATTATTAATATGCTTTCTTTTTTTGTTTGTTTGGTTTTTTTTCTTCTAAGAACTAGCTGCAAAATATCCCTATTAATCTGATTAGTAAAATGGATTTACCAAAATATAACCCATGCTTTTGAAAATACTAGTAGCAGCAGTATTGCTTCTCTGGTTACCCTATGACTAATTTGTGTTATATGGTATAATCTGAAATGATCTAACTTTATTTAATATTCTGAATCAAGGCCTTATTGATCCCAAAGAAGCTTTGAGGTTGTTAGGTCTTTAAGATCTGCTATATACCCAACATACACATTTCTGCTTAACCAGTGGGTTTTTTTGTGTTTGAAAATGTTTTTGCTTTCACAGTAGATGAGAGCTTTTGATAGAGTTGCAAAATTAACTTATCTGCAACTGCTTTGCCAATTAAGTTTCAAGAAAGAAGATTTGATTCTGCTTTATAATACAGTTGCAACAGTATAAAGTTTATTCTCCAGTTTCATCCATGACAGTGGCTAAATTCTTTACATGGAGGACCTCTTCACGTTTGTTTTGTTGATAAATTAGCAATACTAGTGTTAACCATTCTTTAGCTGACCTAAATACACCTCATGGCTTCAAGCTGTTAGATAGGAAATAATTAGATCTTTGACTTGCATTATGAAAGAAAAACTGGAGCCCAGAGGTCAAGAACTACTAAAATGTGAAATGAACTTTTCTTACTGATTCAGGGAGAAAAGTACCCTCTCTGCCAGACCCCAACCTGACCATTATTGAATTTCAGGCTAAGATCAAAATAAATACATTTTTTTTTGGGAAAGAGATGCTATTATTACAACACTTCTGACTTCTTAGTTTATTTTAATTATTTGAATAGCTGTAATTAGACTATAGTGCAATCCATTCCTGCATTAAAATTAAGTAGAATAAAATTATCACTTTTTTAATAACGTCAAATTAACTGTCATTAATGAGAATTGAATTTCTGTGTTTCATATTAGACATAATTATCTAATGAGCTATAAATTTATATGAAACACAACAATATAACACTTTACATAATTAAAAAAAAAAAACAAACAAAAAACAAAACAACCTAATCTAAACCCAAGAAGTAATTAAGAAGATGTCATATGTGCCATATTTCATTGTCCATGAGGGAAGACAGTTGAAGCTTTGGTAAAATATACAAGACTACATTTGAGCTGGTGTGTCCAAAGCCCTCTCTTCCATTATATATGCTTTTATCTTTTCGTTTCTTTTTAAGTGATAGAAATACTCTTGTATTTCTTTGCCTTCTTGTTGTTGTAATTGGTGGCAGGTGAGCAGATAGTGTATGTTAAGCGTTACTCCGTTAAACTATTCAGTAGAATTCGCTGGAAATGTTTGCTTTAGTTTTCTTAATTTTTTTCTTTATATTAAGAATTTTCACCAAAAGGTTTATTTTATTAAAATGAAAATTTCTTAAGAGAGAATTTTGAGGTTTCCATGATGAAGCTTCTCAGATTCTCTGAGTATAATTTCTGCCCAAAACCAGTGAGTAAAGCAAGGTCTATTTCGTTCAGTGAAAGTGTGAAGTGTTAGAAGACTTGGAAATTGGGTTTCAACTTATGGTTTCAACTTTGTCAGTATGAGCTAAACTACCCTTCAAGTCTGCTGGAGTCCTGTCGTACTAATTCTCTGTCTTTACAGTCATTTAAGAAAACAAAGACAGACAAAGCCTAAGAAACAAAATCCCCACACTTCTTTATTATTCCCCTTTGGAAAATAAATTGCTGGAAAAAAATAGTGTTGTTGGAATGTAGTTTTTGCCTTGCCCGCTCATGTTCTTGTCTTAGGTTAATGGACTTTGTGATATTTCTATAACTCAGAGAAGAAGTGGGAAATACAAAATTATCTGTTCAGTGTATTGTATTCAATAGGTGAATTGATCACAAGTATTCAGTGGAGTTTAAAGCCATGTGCACATCCAAGTCTGAAATGTCTTGCAAAATATTTTATCATACAAAATATTTTTAATAACCCCCCTATTGTTTTTTTTCTTGAAGCCAACTTGGAATTTCTGTGAGAATATAGATTTTTTTTCTAATTTAATTGTGTGCATATATACACATGTACCTGTATATAAACATAAATAATAATCTCAGTCATATATAAATAATGAAAAAATAATATCTCAGTCTCAAAAATAAATTCCTGTTCAGGGGCTTTCAAATCCTTGAAATGCTGGTAGTCACATGATTATTAACTTTGAAAATTGTCAAATGTGCGGTACTTAACACATGTTCACTGTCTGCCATGTATCCAGAAATTATGCCAGCTGATAGTATTTTAGGTTGCCTTAAATTTTAGAATTCCAATTTCCTGTAATATGTTTGCTAAAAAAACAGTTTTCTTTGTCTTGAGATGCTTTTATTGTTAAAAAGGTGAAAAGACAACTTTTCACTTTGAATTGTACCTGTCTGCATCTGTAGTATTTGTATTGACTTCAGTACAGTTATTTCTGATTAATGAGTTAATGCATGCATGCATGTAATAATAATGATGCAGAATAAATTTATTGAAGAAAATATGTTCAAGACTGTAAGTGATTTTTAAATTAAGATCCAGGCACTTTAAAACAGAACTAGACCCTATTAGGCTCAAAAGGAGTGTAGGCTATTGTGATTTGCCATATGGTTTGGTGTTGGTTTCAGATTTAACAACTGGTCCTTGTGGGCAGGGTACCAAACCTAATACCTTGTCTGATTTGTGAGAACTAAATAAATTGTATGCAAAGCTGAGATTTAATCTTACTCTAATCACTGAATTACTGTTAGTACAAATTGCTCCAAGCAGTGCTAATTTGAATAGAGTAGGTTTTTAGGGCATGAGGATGTTCCTTACTTCAGGAACAAAGATGTTGCCATCTCCAATTCATGATTTTTCTGATGTTTGGATCTTGTTTTCCTGCACTCCAAAATCCCTAGACGCTTCAGAGCTGTGTGGGCAAGCAGAGCCTCAGCACAGTGTGAGCTATGCAACTTGTATGGACAAGGTTTTATATCAGTCCAGACTTGACCTGGCTGAGGTTTCTTCCTCCTTTATTTGCTCCTTTGCTTTGTTCATAAGTGGTCACCATCTTCTCATTTCTTCTCGATACATGATCTGATTTCTTGTGTTCTTCTGCTGGTGGTTAACACCAAACGGGAAAAGAGATTTGAATTGTTGCACCAAGGAAATGTGCTTGCTGTGTGCAGTTCTGCTTTAGGTCAGTGTGCCCATGCCATAGGCCTTAGGAGAAGGCAGGTGGAGGTCAAACTGTTCAGGACATGGGGTGCTCCACCAGCTGAGTCCTTGTTATCACAGTCTTACCCACAAGGAGAGAAGTACAGCTCTCAGCCACCTACTGATACCGCCCTGTTGTTTGGGGCTCTCTTGATTTGTAAGAGCTGAGAATCTTCATTCTAAATTTCTGTATTAACTGTGAACTGGGGGACAAAACATCTGTACTCAAAACGTGTGTGTAATCAGCAATCACTCAATAGAAAGTATGATGATAACCATTTACTCTCATTTTTCTTGCATTTGCAACAAGAGGTCAAGACTTTTTTTTCCCCTCAAGGCATTTGAAAGGTGCAGTTGTATATATTGATTAGGGTAAAACTAGCTGATGTACTATAGAATACTTGAGAAAAAACTATGAAAGGAGGCATTTCTGTGATCCAGAATGTATTTTTCACCTTCCAAAAATGAAGAAGGTTCAGAAAAAACAGACACCATAATCTCTTACAAACTTAATTATATTCAGATAAATATTTTTCATTAAACTAGGAACAGTAATTTTATATAGCTCTTTATCAACATTTTCAGAAACTAAAATGAGAAATAATTAATTTCTCGTAAAGCTTAGCAGGAGAAAAAGGGAGACACCCATTCATGATAATATATGTGGAGAGCAGGGATAAGATGATGGCTGGGCACAAAACTTTGGTCCTTTTATTTCACATTTTATTTGAATGGATATACCTTTTCCTTTTCATAACCTTTCTGGTGCCTTAACTTCTAATTCATCATGGGAGAGGAAGGGCAGGATGTGACACATGGGGCTGGATTTTTCCAAGCCATAGGAGGGCCTGGAGGTTTTGGTGTGCGGTGTTGCATTTCCAGCAGGAAGAAGCAGATGAGGTGAAAGGTTTGAGAATACACTTTAGTATGTATGGTAGGACATGAGTCACTGTTGTCTGAGAAGTCAGAGAGTCCAGGAATATTTGGCAATATCAATATTGCTGTTGATATATTTCTGGATAGCAATGTGTATACATTTGTTGGGTATTCAGTAAAAGTTAAAGATTCCAGGACATCCAGACTTATCACCCATATTCTCTGCAGTTCAGTATTCCACATAGTTTAGACATGTCTGTGATTTGTTGATTTTTTGGTGCCAAATTAAAGCTACTGTACGAATGCTCCAAACCAGCTACAAGGCTGGGCACAGGATTTCACTTCTTTACCAAATAACTTCAAACGTATCCTAAAAGTTAAATGATGGCCAAATGTTTTAAAATAGATACTTTAGACTAATTCTAACAGGTATTTTTGTTGCAGATATTATAAAGTCACAGCTGCTTATCAGATGAGGCATATCTCTTGTGATGGTGGTAAAGAAGCTATCATTTCCATCTCTAGCAAATGGTAGCTGCTGGTAAACACCCTTCCTTTGAAATTGGAATGATTCAAATTGTACTGGCTTGATTCTTGTCGTTCTTTTCATTTCAGCAAAATAATCTTCAATTCTGCCTAAGCCAAGACTATACAAGCAATCTTTTCCTTCTACTTATTTCCTTGTTCTGGAAGTTTCAACAGAGATTAGTCAGAACTATAAATCACAGGCAGGCAGTCATAAGGAAATAATTGTACTGTCTAGCCAAAACAGTCTCTCAAAGAGGCGGTGTACCAGAGTTGTGTGGAGAAGGAGACTTGTCTTTTTAGTATTCACAGTATGTGAATATTTAGTCTGGGTTTTCTTCATCATGCTTCTGAGAGTCACAGCCCCACAAATTCACGTGTAACCAGGTGTCTCCACCATCCTGGGGGTTAAATTTAATATTTATCAGAGTTTATCAGAAATTAGTTTAAGACTTTGTAAGTTATAGGTTAACATGGCAGTCCTAATTAAACATACAAACAAACAAACAAAAAAACCCCAAAAAAACAAACTCACACTGTTTTTCATGAAGACGATACAGTTTAGGTTGTCAACTTGATTAACTCCTGCAATGTTTGGTTTGTTGGTGTTTTTTTTTTGGTAACATTTTTCTGGCAGGTAGTAAATCAGTACAAACTTCAAACTGAGGTTATCTCAGACCTCTTTTACCTTTTTCCTTTGCCATACCAGTTCTTATGCGTATTTGTTTATTGAAAATTATCAATTTTGAGTCCTGCAGTGTTCATTAGTAATTAGAATCTATTTGGGATAAATACTGTCATTTTAGCATTTTTATACTAGCTCCTCTATAGGGAGCAGTTTCTGATATGGGAAATTACATGTGGCTATAGCGTGCATTTTAAGTAATCAGACCTATTCAGAACTGGATTTGGGGGATGTTTCTGAATCATAAAATGCAGATGTCTGACTTTCATTGAAGGTCTCATCTTAAACTACTGCTTGTCTTTTTTGAAGCCTCACCTTATGTTTATCAGTATTTTAAAAATAGGAAACTTAAATAATTTGGAGACTAAAAACTCTACTGATCCTTGAGAATCATACGTATATTGTATTTTTCAGGCTGTCTATTAAGTGGGAGACAGATTTATAATAAAATATTTTGGCCAGAAGAAAGAAAGGACACTAATTTTTAACACCTTCCCTATGTTGTTTAGGAGAACTTACTGTGAAGAAGCAGTGTTGTAAAACCTCAACTGCTGTGTGCCGAGAGCATAGATTCCTTTGCTTAACATGGATTGAATTCGGTTTACTCAAAACAAGCATAGGTGTTTTTCTTTAAAAGCAATACTTTTTCTGAGGCCAGCATGAAATGTTATCTCCTGTATTTCTCACTAGTCAACTTCATAAATTTTTAACTTTTTTTTTCTGTAACACTTTAAGAATCAATAACATGATGCCTTTAAGTAAAATTCTATCGTATATTTTGCTCTCTCTCTGTTAGGTTGATAAAAGAGTTGAGAATGCAGTGTCCTGGGCATTCTTTACTGCTATCCCTAATTATTTTCTTCAGAGTTCCATTCTAACTGGTATTACAGGCAATAACAGTCAAAGCAAAGAGATTTTATTTTTCCCTTTGTGTTGGCAATCTTCAAAGCCTAGCTCTGAAATTTGCTCTTCTGCTCTTCTGTCAAACACTCTTTTGTGATGTTGCTTATTCCTGCCATATGCCTCCAGAATTCAACTGTGCATCTGTAGTTCCAAATAAATACTTGTCTCTAGCCTTAAGCAGGCTTGCTTGACTCCTGTTCTAGTACTAGTACTCAGTGGTTCATAGTCACTTAACATAACAGTTAATTATCATAAGAGGAACAGATAGTGTTAATGTTGTTTGACTGAAGAGAACGTTTGTCTTCAGGTAGATGGACCTTTCCAGATCTGCAGGATACTGTGCTGAAATTTCCTGATTTATCAAGTGATATCTGGAAATCTCTGCTCCTATCTCATGCATTTTATAAACACATTTCAAAGAGAAATCATCCTTTTAGTGAAACAAAGAATTAAACATAATTTTATGTCAGTAATATGCTCTTATTATGTATGTGTGCAATTTGCAAATTTTCCCTAATTTACACCTCTATACATGTTTAAGCCAGTTGCCTTTCAATATGTCTTTTTTTCTTGTTATTAATATTACTGTACACTAGTGATATGTACATTTACACTATGCAGCATCTGTAACCCGTTCCATAATGGGTTGTGTGTGTCTCATTTACCATATCCTCACCTTTGCTGAAGCCGTCCATTCTTTCTGTGAAGAGGTCTTTAACCCAGAAACACTGTTGTCATACCCTTTAACCAGTGATACACAAAATTTGATGAAGCTTGCAAAACTTTGTGAAGCAGTTTAATCCCATGCAGCCCTAACATGCTTTTCCAAATGCAAGAATATTGTTCATGTTGCTTTGCACATCACAGGCACATCCATGGCCAATGCTTCTGTGGAATCCAACTGAAAACTTTACATATTTTAATTGAAGAGTGTTCTTGCTTAGTTTTGAATTCTAAAAAAATTACAGAGATGACAGAGAACAAAATGCCCTGTGTGAACATTTTTCTAGAAGTGGTGACTTATTTTTCTCAGAAAATTCATATATAAAACTTTGCATGATTATTTACAGTTCATCCATTTTTTTTTTTTTTTTCTGAGATTATTTTCCAGATTCAGCTATGATGCTGACTCTTCTTCAAAGATACTGGTTGAAAACTGAAAAAATTGTTTCTCTAACTTGTATCTGTTGCAGACTATTCCATGTACTACTTCTTTTTGTAAATTAACTGTTTCGGAATCTGTTGTTCAGTTTTTACGTACAGTGAAGTAGCTGCTAAATTTTGCAGTATAATTTCAGTGTCAAGTTACTCAGTTATTGGCAGGAACACATACATGTTATGAATATACTTTAGTGGGTTAGGTGGTGTTGGGTTGACGGTTGGACTTGATGATCCTTGAGGTCTTTTACAACCTTAATGATTCTATTCTATATTTCTTCTTCTGCCCTTTCTGGACTGGTCTTTCTAGCATCTCTTTAACATGAAGGTTTTTTTACAGGAGTGGGCAGATGGGAAAAATATTTCTTTCCATAAATTTTGCTGTTCCATGTGCACAGAATATCTGCGGTACATGAATGTATTACTATATTTAAGGCAGATTTTTTTTCCAGACTTTGTATCCTTGTTGTAATTTACATTTCAATTAGTTTAGGATAAACTAGAAATAAAAGCAGAAGAAAGCCACTGAAGGAAAGCAAATTAACAAGTTAGGCATGAGGACAAACAGAAAGTAAGTGTACAGCCCAAAGGCACTTCATAATCATCCTAGAGAAACAAATGTAAGCATGCATGGATACTCCCATATATTACATAGTGACAAAAATAATAAAAAGAAAACAACCTTGAACAAGTAAGTTTAAAATTAAATAAAGGAGAGGGAACTAAGGAGGAAAACATTTTATAATATGTTGTGCTTTTCTGAAGTTGTTAATGTATTTGTTCATCACTAGGCAAAAAGTATAGGAAAAAAAAAAGCTTTTAGTAAACAAATGTACCTTTCAAGATTTTGTCTCAGTTTCAAAGCCTCTAAGTAAATATTATTTCTTCTCTTCCTTTGTAAGTATGTTCAGTGGCCGTTATATATGCAGTAGATGTTAAAAAGACATTAAAAAGCACTCAGAGCACTCAGTTTTCTTACCTCTAGTATTTAAACCATAATGGGTTTAAATAGCAAATGATGTTTAATCTAGATATGTGAGGCTTTTTCAATGTTGTAAATTTTGTCATGCAGTCTGAGTTTCTGTAAACTTCACTTTAAGAAGGAAGCCTGAGTATGGCTCATTTAAAAAAAAAAAAAAAAAAAAAAAAGACAAAACCCAACAAAACCAACCAACCAAGCCAAAATTAAACTCCACCGCCCAAACAAGTAAACAAAAAGCTCTCAATAGGAAATTAAGGAGTAGAGTTACATATAAGAGCACCTTGGTAGTACATACACGTTAAACTAAGCAACTGGTAGAAATTCTTATTTAAGGTTACTAATTTTCTGTGGAAATGTGAAGCATGCATATTCCTCTTTCCTCTAGGGATTTGCCTGTACTTCATCTACTAGTTTTCTATAGATCTCCACTGTCGTGGTGAAACAAATAAGAAACAGCAATGTTTAAGGCCTTATCTGTCGAGTACACTGGTAGAACTTGGTTTTGGCAACTTCTGCTTGTGTACTGTTGAGCCATATTTTATGGGTGATTTTTTTTATAGCTTGCAGATGTCTTCATGTTAGTAAGTAATAACCAAATGCATAAATATAATAAAAACCTCCCTGTGAACATCAGTAGTAGAACGTATAGTAACTACAGCTATTTGTAATCCAAGACTGAAAACAGAATATGAATTTAAAATCACGTGGAGGTTTTTTCATTCAGTCAAAATCACATTTTTTTCCATGGGTAAGATCTAGAAAGCAAAGCCAAGTTCAGAAAGGCTAGCAATGGGATCTCCCACTTGAACTGATTCTGCCTTATTTTTGTTGTTTTCTACTGAATTTTTAACTATAATTGCAATGTAGCTGGCTGCAGATTCTTTCTGGAAGGGCCAGAGACATGTCCTGGAATGCTTATGAATGACAGTGGATCATTTGTTTCCACACTGATCTGACATGAAAAATGAAAGTACCACTAAACGTAACTTTGTAGTGAAACTCCTTTTGTTGAAATCACATGCCATAGTGGTTTAGTTTGTATCATCTCTGGCTTAGTTTAAAAGAATAAGGAAAAAACCAACATGTTTTTGAAAGATCTAGAAAGAGATAACTTTACTAAAATTACAGTTAGAGCTGCTTATATATCAGAACAGCATGTGCCATGTAAAATAAGAGTTCTATAGAAACTAAGTACAAAAATGGACCTCTCATGATTAAAATAGCAGAAAATTGTAAAGAAAAATCAAAATTACATTCCCATGGTTCCTTGTAATCCAGTTCATGTATGGGGAATTCCAAGGAAGACAGGTTTTACTTGCCCAGGGCCAAAGAGTATCAGTGGCACAACTGAGAGCACCTATTAAAAGTTCCTCCAAAACTTATTCTTTTTGATTTTGTCTCCTCTGGGACGAAGAGTAATGTATTTTTGCAACAATATACGGTTTAAAAGAACCTTAGCATATGTCTGGGAATTTAACCAGAATAAGCCAAAACCTGTTTTTAAAAAAAAATCATCATGTGAGTAGAAAATGATATAACTTTACTTCCCAGAAGTGAGTTTCCATAATGAGATTATGATGAAATGCACACTTTTAAAACTTTTTTCCTTAGCTATGCATAATTTTGGGTAATGACACTGTTTGGTTTAATAAAAGTATTCAAAGATTATGGTGATAAGCATTTCTGAAGATATTACATAGAAAATAATTTCACCGGAGGAACTAAATTCAGAAAGCTTGAATAGTTGAAATAATAAAATTATGGTACACAGAGTACACAAATTCCTGTAATTATGGGATTATTTTTAAGAGTAAGATCAAGGGCAAGATTTACAAGGAATACAAACCTTAGGAGAAATCCCTAGCAATGTTTTGTTACCTAGTGTTTAATTGTGAAATGAGTTCCTCTTTCTTCTTCCTGCTGCTGGCTGGCTAATATGCAAATTAGGAAGAAGGAGCAATATATGAAAGGAAGTGTTTTGCACAGCTAAATGAGCTGCAGTGTAAGCGTTCCAGAATTAGTATATGTATATTTGATGCAATGTGTACATCCTGTTAAATAAAAAACCCTCACAGATTAAAATATTGATATTTAATAAATGCATCAAAATGTCAGCAAAGAATATACAAAAACATATTTTATGTTAAAATTTGTGTTAAGGAAAAGGTCAGCTGGCATACTTATTATGCCATATTTATTGCTAACATGCTGTACTTCTTACAAAATAAATAGAATGTTCCCATCTTTGAGTCCAATCTTGCTTGCAAATCCTTTAAAAAATATTTTATTCCAATGGACCATGCAGATCTCAATGTACAAATTTTAGACATTTCAGCTACTCACAGTGGAGCCAACATTAGAGTTCTTTTATGCTCCCTACTCCAAAAGAAGATTCAAAAGGGAATGATCCATAATACCAGTATAATTAAGAAACTACCAAGCACGATCTCTCTTTCATTCAGATGTATACTTCAAAGACTTTGTCCTGACACTGTTTAGATGTTAATAGTGGAAACACAGGTAATGAGAATTGTGGAGAGCTATGATCTAATCATGGGCTAGACTTTAAATTGGTATGCATTTTCCTCTATGAAATAAAAGGGCAGAATCACTAATAAATTGTTCCTTTTTATTTTATTTTTTTCCATAGTTCCTAAACTTCATTTCTCACATCCTGTTCTGTAGAGTTGGTGAAAACTCACACAACCCTCTTTAGTTTTTTATCATAACAAAACACGTACAAATTATAAATTATATGTGAATCATTAAACAGCAAACTGTTTGAGAGATGAACTGTCCATTTATTTTGCATTTATTTAAACCTTACTAAATGGTTATGATATGTTATTTGAGGTTGGAAGCAGGATTATGAAGTTAAGAATGAAGCAAATAATTAAGCAAGGAATGCCATTTATAAAATGATTTGGGTTTTTATAGAAATGTGTTTTTTTGTATGCGAGGATCATTTCTTCAGTCCAAGATAGAATTTTGTAACTTAAATGTAAAAAACGATGGGGAGCAAGACTAAGGAACTCAGAGTCACATGACTCCGTAATTCTTCAGTGTGGTGATCAGCAATCAGGAGGTGGATCACTTGTCCCTTTTTTCCCCTATTACTGTTGTTGGAACACTAGTGGTGTTCCACTAATCAATCAGTCACTAGTAGTAAGTAAAATATCAGGGTTTTTTTGAGATGTTACTGACTTTGGGGACAATACTTATACTTTCAGTAGAAAATATGGTGAGAACATCTACACTGAGCTCTGTTTATGCTATCTCTTGAAATAGCCACCTGAACATTGTTTATATTGTCAGAGTAATTCTTAAGCCAAAACAGAACTCTCTCTCCCATTGCTAGTCTTATCAAATACCTCATTTTATCAGCGTAGTTGACATAGGTAGAAGTTTTTATGTTTTGTGTTATTTTCAGAATAAATTGTGAATATAAAATAATAGAAAATTGTATTAGTTTAATCTCAAGCAAATAGATTTTTTGTTTTCCTTAATGTATTTGTCACACATAGTAACTGCAGCTTGAAAAAGCTTAAACAATTTATTCCAAAAACTGGGAAGGAAATATCTTTCCTGAATAACAAGGTTTTCGAAGCATAAATTTTTCCCCTCAGATACAGTGTATGCATACTTGATTGTTTGTTGGGGTTTTTTGGGTTTGTTGTTTTTTTTTTTTTTTTTTTAAATGATGCTCTTTTCTTTCTGTAGATGTATATCTATTGATGCTGGTTTAAACTGTGTGTCAAGATAGTTCTTCAGATCCAGTCTTCCAAGTTTGCTGTATCTTACTTTTCACCTATGAGGCTAATTATGGGATTAATTATTTTAGCACTTATTCTCTCAAGAGGAGAATAAATGTAAACACACCTTACTGCTTGATCTTACTAAGACCAAGATTCAGAGAAATCAGATGAATCATGGGTAAAGTCAATATGCCTAATTAAAATTATTTTAAACACTCAAGATGTGAAGTGAACTTGCATAAATTTAAGCATATTTCAACATATGTGGACTACCTCATTCAGAATTAAAGTGACTTTAAAAGGCTTTAGTTTATTATTCAACAGAGTGAAGAGCAGCTGGGCAATTACTTTACATAATAAATATCTCATATTTGTCAGCAGAAGTAGTGGTGCTGGTATGGATACACAGGGAGCTGAAGGAAGTGCAGCACAGCTCTCAGTCTGCTTCATACTTTCTTCTCCAGTGTCCTGTAAGCACAGTTTAGCTGCGTGCGCCCATTCACTGAGGTCCGTTGTAGTGAGGATGTAACCTAGTCTTTCCTGCTTCCTGTCAGATAACTATCAACCAGCTGTAAATTAATCAGAAGATAATTTTTTAACATTCACAAGAATCTCCCTTAATACTGATTTTTTTTTTGTGCCTTAGTCAAATGTACCCTTTAAGATGTTCTGAAATATTGTCTAGGTGAGATGTCTTTATAGAATAAGATTACACAAATATAGCAAGAGATATGACATAAGTTAAAGCTTTATTTCTTGTAAGGAGGGGTATTGTGGTACTTTGCTGTTTGCTGTCTTATTTAAAGGTCTGTAAAGCTCAATATCTTTTCCGTGGGAAAATAAGAAAATTCAATATAAAGTTGAAGAGAAAATATAAGCAGATAAATCTGCACTGTCAGAGGTTTTTAGAATCATGGGTTTTTAGAACTGAGCTGCCTTTGAGGTATCACTTTGGGAAAGTTTAGCTTCAGAAAAGACAGGGATGCAAAAATTGGGTTGTTGGTTGTTTTTGGTTTTTTTTATTCCCTGTAGCCCTCGTAATATGAATACTGACATCATGATAAATGAGCATGCAGTCCATAACAGTGCACTTTGTCTATCAGTTCTGTTGAAACATTAATATTATAAATATCTAACGCTGAAATAAGAGAGGGATTCAGGGGCATATTTAAGTATTTTGTCTTTAAAGAGTCTTTAGAAAACTTATTCTCCTAAAATTTTTAAGCTATGAAATTGAGATACTTTTTTGTTCTAGTCTCCAAAGGATGCCACAGATTAATTAATTGCATCAAAGTGCTTTCAGGTGATTTTCTGCAAAGGACCATGAACTGTCATTACATTTGGTAATTCATATTTTATTTTGATTTTTGATTCTTTTTCTTTTTTCTGACTGAGTTGATTCAAGTAACAAGCAAGTATTTCTGACTTACCTGTAGTACCCAATTCCCTAGAGATGCTGTTGTTGCCAGTGGGAGCTGTCATGGTTTGAAGGTTATCATGCCTGTAGAGGATTAATCTATTGACTCTAGAATATGAGAGAGAAGATCTCTTGTCTCTAGTCCTGGCCACTGATGAACAACTACCGTTGTCAGTTAAGTGACTACATCCATACTGTGTGTAAATATTTTTGTATGGTGCTTCTTATCCACTTTCATTTATGTTGTTTTTATTTTTTAATTTGTCCCAGTCCACACTTTTTGTTCTGTGGGTGATTGTTCTTTATTTCACTGTTTCAGAAATAGGTTAATTAAATTTCCTTCATTTGTATTGTTACCTTGAACGTATGATCTATCCCCTGGAGTTTTCAGGTTTTGTAGACTATGCTCTGTTCCTCACACAGTTTATCCTCTTTATCCATTTTGGTTGCTATTCTTTGTATTTTATCTAACTCTTCTGTAGTTGTTCTAAACTGTGCAACCAGGCATCACTAAGTAAGACTTAAACTTCATAAAATTCTGGAAAAAAGGTCCCAAACCCCAAATCTCTACACTCAAGCTTGACAATACCCAACCTCAGTGGGAATACCAGTCCTTCATACAAATTGATGTGTAACCATGGCATTTTGAACCCCTGGCTTTTAAGCAAACTTAATCAAAATGCAACAAAAACTTGTGAAGCAAAGTGCAATGTTTTTTCAAGTGTCTATGTTAGAGTACTATGACAACATCTTAACCAAAAATTTATGTTAAAAAGAGTAGAGCAGCACTGACATCTATACTATGAAGTAATACCTTAGAGGTACCTTCTTGGAGAGAAGTTATGCTCATCACCGATGGATCTGCATGTAAACTATTGTGATAAGGGGAACATACTTATGTCATTTTTTTTTCTAATTTAAATGTAGACGTGTTAAATTACATGCCAGTTTAAAAAAACACAAAAAAATAGCCAGTATTTTCAGTGCATGCAAACACCAGCTAAACATTTGTCTTAAATCAATGTATTTGGCTAGTGTTTCAGTGAGATATATTTACAACCAAGTAATTATATAGTTTAAAAATCTCAGTGGGTTTATTCAAGCTTGCATATTTATTCTTATATAGGAAAATAATGCAGTAAATTATTTAAATTATTCTTTTGTCCACACTGTGAAATACAGAATAAACAAACATGGTTGCTATTAGGCCATAAAGCATCATAAATATATGTAAAAAATCGTTTTTATGAAGAAAATCAGTGACTGTTTAAACATGACAATGCAACTTTCTCTTATTATTCAAAGTATTATGTTTACATCACGTCTTATTTTTAACAATTGGTTTGATCTCCATACCAAGAGAACATACTATTTTGATGTCCTCTTTATAATACAGTGAAATAATTTTACTTTATTCTATTTGTTTAAAAGGCCATGAACGTTTATATGAAAAAGAGAATAAAAAGCCTTTGCCTAGGGTGATAGCTTACCTCCTCAGTGTTTTAAAATGAGTGCTTCCATATAAAATATCACATCTTCTAACAGGTATTTATTACAGTAGGAGGTTAGGAGCAGTTAATTAATATTCAGGACAGTTTATAGGTACTTGGAATTCTAGTAGCTTACTTCTGACTACCTGGGGTTTTGTTATCTTTTTTAAGCTGCCTTAGGATTTAGTGGAAATATAAGAACTTTATGAAAACATTTTGAGAATCAGTGTAATGTGTCACTGGGTATGAATGAAGTACTAACAAATTCCACAAAACATTGGCACTATTGTTGAACTTAGGTGATATTATGTACAAAGTATGTTGTTCTTGTAATAACTATTAAAATAATTGTAAGACTGTTATAATTATGAAATATTTACATGTTTGTTTTAGATATGCTGGAAGACAAAAATATTACTTTTCATAGGCCGAGCACTGACTAAGATAAGTTGGAAATACTCTGCTGAGTTCACTGGAGATCTTAATGTTTCAGTGAGATTAAAAAGTGTCCCTGTGGAATTTTTAAAATACCAATTTTTGTCTTTATTGACAACTTGCCTACTATATATGCCTGAAAATATATTAAAAAAATGTACATTTTGCTTGTAAATTACTTCATCATAAGTATTTGATAAACTAATGTGAAACACATGTCAAGTTTGACAGTTTTCATAGAATCATAGAATCATAG
>NW_010103404.1:2286-2601 GCF_000699245.1 Pterocles gutturalis | reverse complement strand
CTGCAGCCCCGGCCCCCTCAGAGCTGCGCTGCCCGGCTGCCGTCCCTCCAGGTACCTGGCGCTTCGGACGTGGACCTGCTGCTTGGCCCCAGCACGTGGGATCTCTTGTGGTGGGAAAGACAGCGCTTGGAGCTTTCAGAGGATTTCCCAGGGAGCGTTGGGATCTGGGAATTTTCTGCCCCTCTCCTTCCTCCAGACGTAGCTCTCGCTCGCATACGAGTCCCGGGGTCACAAACGGGTTTAAAAAAAGCAACAGCCCACACAATGCTCTTCCCTAACGGGGGCTGGTGACGAGGTCCCACATCCCGCCCAGAG
>NW_010103404.1:665-2228 GCF_000699245.1 Pterocles gutturalis | reverse complement strand
GGCTCTGGGGTCAGCGGCGCATCGCCGCGTGTGGAGGAAAGTGACTCTGCATCCTACAGATGCATCCTCCGCTGGGCTCGCTCCTTACCCTTGGACGGGTCGTGTGAGCCGTCGCTCTCTCTCCCCTGCTCCTGGGATTTCTTGGAGGTCGCGTTGCCGGTGCTGATGTCAAGTAGAGCTTTCTGTGACGTGCAGGGCGCACGCGGGCGTCTCTCTAGAGGTGGCTTCTGAGCTGGCAAAAATTGGGGCTCTTCCTGCAGGTCAGGCCGGGGAATTAGTGTTTTACAGGAAACGCGGCAGTTTCCATGAGAGCGGCAAGAACAAAGGGCGGCCGAGCGGACGGGGGATGTTCCCGGAAATGGTTCGTAGGACAAAAATTCTGAAAAATGTCAGTGTGGGTGTGGGAACTGTTTCATTTTGATGCACATCCAGCCCAACTCAACCCGACATAACCCAACCTGAATGATGCAGCTCAGCCCACCTCAACCCAACCTGAGTGACCCAACCCAACCCAACACGAGTGACCCAACACAACCCGACCCAACCCAACATGAGTGACCCAACACAAACCAACCCAATCCAGCATGAGTGACCCAACACAAACCAACCCCAGTGACCCAATCCAGCATGAGTGACCCAACACAACCCAACCCCAGTGACCCAACCCAACATGAGTGACCCAACACAACCCAACCCAACATGAATGACCCAACACAACCCAACCCAACCTTAATGACACAACCTAACACAACCCGACCCATCATGGATGAGACAACCCAGCAAGATCAGAGGAGAATCCAGAGGCCCTTTTAGAAAGGTCAAGGAGAGGAGGGTCCATGGACCGGAGCTCCAGTCGCTGGCAGGTCCTACCCCACTCCTGCCGCAGGATTGTTGGGATGAAATAGAGCAGAACGATCCCTACCCACCAGGAGTTCCCCTCTACGTGGGCTAGGAACTGGTGAACCGTGGCTGTGTGTTAGGCACCTGAGAGTCCAGGGGGATTCTCTGGAGTGTAGGAAGGGGTTGAGCCTCTCTGCTCCTCCTAACTCTCTCCTTTCATGACACTTACTAGGATTAAAGTCACCCCTAAACGTCTGTCTCCCAGTGGTATTGGTCAGTGATTTTTCAAGAGGATGGAGGGAGCAGAGCCCAGTGGGAAAACGTGGAGCACACAACCGAGCTAAAAACTGCAGCAAAGCCCCTGATGGGGCTGTGATCCTGCCTGCAGTGTGCGGCCGCCTGCGCAGCGCTGGATCCAAGGGCTATCGGAGCAGAGGGACGAATCCCGGGTCCCTCGGGCGTAGCAGTGGGCTGCTGGCTTCGCTGCTCCGGCGTTACATCTTCCTGAGGCCAAGCGCCCACTCTCAAGAATGCATCACATCCCCATGGAAACACAAATGCTTATTTGTTTGACTTCTTTCAGGATTTTTTTTTTTAATTAAATTAAATTCCCTTTCTCTCTGTCTCTTTTTTTTTTTATTATTATTTTTAGTTTTGGTTATTCGAAGGAAGGAAGGAAGCCCAATCTCGGATGTTTGTTTGTTCTGTCCTGGCCGATGTTCC
>NW_010103404.1:0-527 GCF_000699245.1 Pterocles gutturalis | reverse complement strand
GCCACCTGCCTTCACTGCCTCTGCTCCCCCTCAGACAGCCAGCGCCTGCCTGGTGGCACCTTTGTCACCAGCTCACAGGACTGTTCTTGGTGGGACATCAAGGAGAGCATCCCTTGCCCTGGTGTCACCTTCTGAGCCCCCGCCCCGTGGTGTGGCTGGGACCCGGGGTTCCCCCCCGGCTGCGGGTTCCACTCAACCACGGGTGTCCAGGGATGTCCAAGGCCATTGCGGACCCCCGAGGAGGAGGAGGGGTGCGTGTGGGTCCGAGCTATGGGTCAGGAGCTCAGCTGCAGGCTTGGCGGTCCTCTTGCTTATGGGCTTGATCCGCTCAGGAGACTTGTGCAGCTCTCCTGGGAAGAGCATCTGGCCAGGGATGGTGGGGTGGCTCAAGGGGGGGTGAGACCCTGCCTCGTCCCCCAGGATCCCTGGGGTTGGGGATGCATTTGGGGGGGCTCAGGAGGGTAAGCGAAGGTGCTGGAGGTTCCTCAGGGAGAGGCATGGTGGGAAACGCTGGAGCAAGGAGGCAG
>NW_010103403.1:21401-23864 GCF_000699245.1 Pterocles gutturalis | reverse complement strand
GTTGAGTCTGGTGTCGCGGCTCTTCGTCATTAATTTTTAAATAGATCCTTAATTCCTCATCACTCCGTTTCATTTCTTTTCTTTGCAAATGCCCGAGAACCCGTGAATCCCGTGAAGATGCTTCAGGGGACAGTACGGGATCCAGCTTTGCATTTGAACGGCAGACCGATCGATAGACATGTGTGTGCGCCCGGCGGCCACAGGTTTTTTGTTTGTTTAAATGAAATAAGTATTCCCTTGCAGTGCTTGAAACATTAAGGCTGGAGCGTGAAACATGAGAATCTGAAAGTGAAACCGACTGGAAGCCAAAAAGAAACAGATAAATGTGTTTCCACTGTCCAGGCTGAGGAAAGCCCCAAAAGCAAACAAGCGCCGTCAATAATAAAATGTGTAATAGATCTGAAATAAAACTGATTCAGCTTCAGTCACTGGAAGCAGTCTATCTTGGTGGTTTCTTTCTTTCTTTCTTTTTTTTTTTTTTTTTTTTTAATATCTGATCTTTAGCTGTTCAAAGGTAAATTCCATCATTCCATGCTGTGCATTCAACAGGAACAAAATGATAAAATTATGTTTTCTTTCCTCTGGTTTCTGATGAAAGACTAGAAAAGAATTTGGATACCACAGGAACTGCTGCACGTTGCCCATGTATTTTCAATGAGTTATTTTTAATTGTACAGGCAATTTTCGACTCTAAATACCTGTGTAGTGGCAGCTTTATCATTAACAGACACTTTAAACAACATAATTACTGAGCAGGTGAAATACATCCTGTAATAAAACTCTACTTGCCTCTAGAGAGTTATTTTATGGAGGCACAGCAGTTACAGCATTAACTGATTAATTCTGTGTGATTGCTTAACATATTTTAAATTATTTGCTCCTTTCTGTTTTATGCAAAGTTTCTTTAACCTTTCTCATTCTATAGCTTAAACTTCTTCAGAGCAGTAATTAGAAACCGTGTTTGTGCAATGCCCAGTGCAAGGAGTGCACAGCTCCACGCATAGATTTCTTTATTAGGCGAGATGCGAAAGGTCTTTAAAAAGAGCTACCAGAATGATCATGTACCTGGGGCTCATGTTTTAAGGTGGAAGACTTCGTAAATTCATCACAGATAGCCCAAAGACACTCCCCGGTTTGATGTGAACATAAGCTAGAGAAATCCAGAGAAATTCACGGATATTTGGGATGGTAGACGTGGTAATGGTACATTTAGGCTAACAACAGAGAGAACTTTTCAACTGCAAGTTCAGTTAGTCCCTTGATATTTCATTTAGGGCTGTGTCTTTAAGGTTAGGTGGGGTTACAGCCTAAAAAGTATATTCTACCACAAATCACAGTCGCAGAGTTGAAGGAGGAGTTATGGTGTTACACCAAAAGAAATCAGATACATAATCCCCCTGATGCATTCTGGCATTAAAATTATTTGATCTGTGAATTTATATAGAACCCGCAACCTGTGGTAACACAGGGACATGCAGAATTAGGGTGAGATCTTGCAGTTTTTCCTGCAGCAAAGGAGGTGAAACCGATGAGCAGTTTCTGATGGAGCTGAAAGTCTAGGATTGTGATTTTTCTCGCTATATGGGAGACAGAGAAATTTTTGTGTTGTTTGATTCTACTGGTGCCACAGCCTTGTCTCACAGGGGTGCCATGTACTTTGCAGCAAATGCTTCTGACTCAATCCTCTCCTTCGTGAGCTGGGTGATAAGGCTGCTGTTCCTTTACAGCGAGCAGGAACACATAACAGGTGCCTCCCACACGCCAGGAAATCAACTGAAAGGGAGAGCTCTTGACACTTTTTAGAGGATCGGGCTCTTGGTATGCAAAACCGTACATAAACGCCATAATTCTCTTTTTTTTTTTTTTTTTCCCCGCTAAGCAGTGTGGGGAAAAAGGTTGGCTTTTGGAGCAGATATTTGAAAGAGCAAGAACAGTTCTGATGAATTACAGGTATGAACCATTCATATCTCTTTTATCATTAATAGTACAATAGGATCTGAAGGTGACAGAATGCCTTTTTTTTTTTTTTTATTTTTTACTCTGCTTACAAATCAGCTTGCTTTTCTGCTTGAAATTGACTTTGTTGTTGTTAAACTCTTGCATTCCATTGAGTGATAGCCCTGCTCTCTGGGATGTTTCTATCAGTCCTTAGTTCAAAGATGGCTTTGACATTAAATGTGTGATATTTTTTCTTTCCAGACTGTTAGGAGAGATTAATAAAAGATTGTCTGTCCTCAGACCTTCAGCTGATCTCCATTTTTTTGAAGCATCTTGCTGTCATACACTTTCCTTCAAAAGTAATGATCTGACTTTTCTCTGTGGTCTCTCAGTCTTGATCCAATACATGTGGTTTTGCTGTTACCAAAAAAAAATGTGGAGCTTCAATTCAATTTTATTGTTTTTCTGTCTACACTGAGGCAAAGATTTTAAATTTAATATGTGTGTATAGCATGCCCAGGTCTA